>NC_046229.1:22469420-22774420 GCF_009819885.2 Catharus ustulatus
TTTGTCACTTTCTGATTCAAAGCTGCATGTGTTGGAGCATATGAAGTTATGCATTATTGTGCAAACTCTCTGCACAGCCAGTGAAATTTCACTTACCTTGTTGCCTTTATGTCACCATCTCCATTGTGTGGTCAGCAATGCAGCCCTGGTGTTACAGTGTCCATAGTCAGGTGTGGATTCTGAAATAATTCCTGGAACATGCTGATAGAAATAACTTCCCTTCAAATATAACATGAGTTCCCAGGGGGCACTTTGTATTATCCAGTAATACAGTGTCCCTTTGATACTTCTCCTTCCTCCAGTTTTCAAAGACCATCTTTTTCATCTAAGACCAAATTATTTAAAAATTTTAATATATTTTAATGTTACATTAATATGCTTAAATAAGATATAGTTGAACATAGTTGTATAAATGAAACACTCTGAATTTCTTTTCTTCTTTCCAGAAACTAAAAAGATACTCTTTTATGAGATTCTCTGAATTTGTGAAATTTGTTCAGATTCAACAAGAAGCTTAATGTCTATTTCCAAATCTTTCCCAGCTGAAACTTCTGCTATTTCCATTGCTCTGTTTCTGCCATTTTTTGTGGCCAATAAGACTTCACCATACCTTTTCAAGCTACAGCTCATGAAACAGAAGACCATTCTAGATTATTCTGTAGTCATAGCAGAGACCTTTATACAAAGCTGTTTTCTTTATCCATTTATTTCAGTTTTTCAGGAGAATGCTAAACATTTTTCCATGCTTTACCTGTGAAAGACAGCAAGTACTCTGTTGTTTACTGGCACTAACAATATTTCTCCATTTGTCTCCACACAGCATTTATTTTATATTTCCACTCTAGCTTATTGACTATTTTGTGATTACATTCATTCCCTTGTGCTGCCACATTCGGTAGATAGTTTTTTCTGCAATATGTTTTGACACACAAAGTGAACTTATTGAATTTCTCTCTACTTGGTATTACAGGATAGCTTTTCTCCTCAGCAGTTGTATGTGTCTGACAGCACTAGCCCTTTTCTTCCTCCTGTTGTTTAGATTATCTTTGGCACTTATGTTCTCTGCTCCATCAGACAGAGCTGTCTCAGACTCTGCTGAGCTGCCATGGATCAAAGCCTGCGTGCTTTGTGTCACTCCCTTCACCACCAATAACCTGTATAAAAGTGTCCAACACTCAGCAAAACCCCTTCCTAGCTCTTACATTACTTTCCTAATTCATAGTTCAATATAAAACAAGGATTGTCCAGGGCATGGGAAACATTGGTGATTCTTTTCAGTCAAGAGTCAGGCAGACAGTCTGGGTTTACTGAATTTCTCCTGCAGTGGGTCCCCCTTCCATGGTACCAGCACAGCCTTAAACCTCCCTGAAAGGGAAAAGACTTACAAGGCATCTGTGCAGCACAGCTGCCACAGAAACAGTTTTTGGCAAAACTTATGGCAACTCCAGAAGTACACTCGTACTACTCTCATTGATGTTCAGTTTTCCCCATAAATATTTGCTGACACAAAGCCATCTCGGAGAACCAGCATAAATGAAGCTGTCCAAGAAGTTGTGCATTCTAGTCAGGAATCCAAATAACAAGGATCCCTCTAACTGAAAGGATCACACATCCTGCTTTCCAGTCAAAGCAGACTCATAAACTAGACAGTGTCCCATTTTCTAAGGGCCTGTTCTCCCAAGTAACTGGAAGTTTTCCAGTGCCTTCTTCATGACTCAAGTTGAAGGAATGGAACACTTATGTTGAAGTTACAAAATATTGCTCCTTAATGCTTTTGGCAATGTGTTTCAAAGAGAAAAAGGAAGATATCAATAAGTTACAAAACAGCAAAGTTTCATATTGGTCCTGTTTTATATTACATACCAATATTAGCCCATGAAGCTTGCAGAAGGTATAAAGCCACAGGAGCATGTCACACAAAAGCTGGGAAACCTAGTGTGAGGGCAAAACTGCATTGTATCAAGAGCATTCAGGTAAACAGGAATGTCAGGAAAAACTAAAAATCTGCAACTGATAAACTCATTTTCCTTCAACTGGATATCCAGTGCAATAGCCAGCGAAAAATTGCAGGTACATACCTAAAAACAATGCACTATAAATAATGTGCTGTATCTTTTTTAAATAGGACTTGAAAAATTATCCTTCAGCACTCTACCCTCTTGCATGACCCTGCTGAGCTGGTTGTTTGTGCTGGCTATGGTGACATCTGTTGCTGGGAAATGAATTGTTTCCATACGTCACTGGTTTCAATCAACTCTATTTTTGCCGTATACAGTGAAGAGGTGAAATGAAAGAGACTTCTGATCCTTAAGCAGCAGCAGCATGGCAAGGCAAAGTGTCTGTTTTAAGATATTCAAAGTCCCAAAAATGGTCTGAGTTTCAGGCTTTTCAAAGTTTCTAATACTCTATCAATAAGTTACAATTAGTTGAAAAAATATCCTTTTATTTCACTGGGTGTTTCCTAGACAGAGTTTTCAATACTGATCTGGACTCACTAAAACATAGCATAAAAAAGTCTACATTTTTAAAAGATGCTACCCAATAAAACAATAACTACTTCCTCTGTCCCATTTATTTCTGATGATACTGCTTGGGAAAGCAGAGGTTAGGGATAACAAACTTCACCAAAGCAGTTCCTTTTCTATGAATTCAATCTTTGCAGAGAAACAACTGCAAAATTAACAGTAGTAGGAGTTCTGGGGCTCTTGCAATGAAGCAGATGAAATTTCCAAAGAATTTTCTTTCACTCTGTGTAATCCTTTGGCTGAATACAGGTTTAACAATACATTAAAAGTTTACTCCTATGATCATAATGATCACTCCCTTTGAGGGATTACAAGAGACCAGTATCATCGAGCTTCTCAGGGCTTTAAATTGCTAGAGAATTCAGAAGTTCTGAAATTGATGCTGAGCATTTGATATTGCAATTATGCCTCAATGGAAGAGCTGCAAAGGGAAGAAAGACTCACTGCGGGGAGTGCTGTCATGCTGCAGGGCAGATATTCTAGCAAAAGATCAGATGAGGCATTACCATCCCTGCTCTGACTCTGCTATGAAAAGCTCTGTATTTTGTTCCTGTTTAAGAGTCCTGCCAGAAGCACATGTGGGCATTGACAATGGAGGTGCTAAGAGGGTCTGCAGGGTATGACCTGCCTGAGACTGGAAGCAGCAGTGTGTCCTTCTCACCAAAGGCTTGTTCCATTTCCTTTGTGTTAAGGATTTCACTCTGACACAAACTAGAGACAAAATCAAAAACTTGCTTTCTTTGCTAGCATCTGATTTACTTTTTTGCTTCATCTCAATAGCCAGCTCCATGGTAGCTAAGAGCTAAAACAACCCATTTCTGGAAGCAGGGGAAATGAGAAAATTACAGGGCAGATGCAGAAGATCGTGTGAAAGGAAAACACCAGATTTTTTTCCTCTCAAGTAATGCATATATATTTAGATGCACTTACAGTGAACATGTAATATACCAAACCACCACCCTCAAGTCAAAAATAATAAGTAGTATTAGTGACTTTCTCCTGCAATGTTTGTCATTTCAGGGGCAGTACCAATCTCTGAACTTTTTTTGCATGCTTTAGTTGATGTTCCCTCACTATAAATCTATTACCATTAGTAGCCATCCATCCAAGTGATTCCAACTGGAAGATAATTTACAAAGCTGAACGTTGCTTTCGTTTAACAATTGAATAAATGTAAATTCAATCCCTTTTTGTACCTTGCTTAATAGAACTGTCCATCAAAGGAGGTAATGGGCCTGATCCTTTCATCTGTCTACCCTGTCCCCATCACTTCACTGCTGCAAAGTACTCAGATTTCAGTACAAGGCTGCCTGAAAACCACCCATGTAACAGACCAGGTTCAAGCCAAGGGCCAGGAATGAGGGGGTGACTCCATGGCCTGTGATTGTCCTGGGCAGTGGAGAGATGGCCCCACACCCTGAGGTTGTCCCCAGCAGTGGGGGGTGACCCTGCAGCCTGTGGTTGTCCCCAGCAGTGGGGAGATGACCCTGCAGCCTGTGGTTGTCCCCAGCAGTGGGGAGATGACCCTGCAGCCTGTGGTTGTCCCCAGAAGTGGAGGGATGGCTCCACACTCTGAGGTTGTCCCCAGCAGTGGTGGCACAGGCAGAGCTGTGCACTCAGGCCCTCACCTGCCTCCCCACTGAGAGAGAGCAGAATCACACCTCCTGTGCCTTGTTACCTAAGGACTTGCACCAAATACAGCTCAGCTGAATTTAAGAGCTAGCCTCAATATGTAGCTCCAGATCTCACACAAACACTCCTTCTAAGAATAATTTCCCCATCATATGTGCGGTTTTCACAGAGTGTTAATAGATCCTGCTTCATGGCCCTACATAACCAGCTCCTTTCCAGACAAACTCAGAAGTGTCGTTCTCACTCTCTTTAGTAAGAAGGACATAAAGTAGTGCACTATCAAGGCCAGTCACCTCACACAGGGATACCTGGTAGTGCAAAAACCAGTCTGGTTACAGAAGACCACACCAACTAAGAAACTCTGTACAGAAATAGCAAAACAGCTTTTGAAACGGAACCTGAAGATATCTTTGCAAGGTTAATACAGAGCCCTCAGGCTACCAGGCACCTTGTGTTCATTATTCTCTGCCCAGGAAGCATTTATCACTATGAATTCATTGAAAATTTTGAAGTACGATAATATGAGCAGACTTGCAGGAAAACCTCTTCCTTTGCTACAATCTGTTCAGGAGAGAAAGGAAAGGATATTTGTATGTGTGTGTAGGAGACAGAGAGGTTTGGGGCGGGGGAGTATACCCAGAGGAAATACAAATTTCACAGAGCAAGTGTGAGTGTGAGAACACAGGTTTTGTCTTTTATCTAATATTTGTGTAGGTTCCGTGAGTGTATAAAGGAAAACTAATCCCTCTGATTTAAACCAGCTACAATGACTTGGAAAAATTTAAACAAACAGCTAATTGAAACTTCAGGGGAAAATATTTGAAAATCGATTATCTTTTTGACATTTAAAATAAGGGGGTAGACATTCTCTTTAATTATCCTAACTTAAAAAAGCATTTTTTGTTACAATTAGAACCATGACTGTTCTATTATGATAATATTTGCATTTAGCTTTTGATACCTCACAGTGCTGAAATTTAGGAAAATGCCCATTAATCTCAGCAGAAGTAGAAGTAATTAAGTTTGCAGGCAGCTTCTGAGTGTGGGGCTGGGTGAGCAGCGGGTGCTGTCCATGGTGCTCTGCCAGGCCACAGCTGCCATAGGATATGAAACCTGAGAACTGCAGTTCTGGCATGTGCCCCAGGATTGATGTGGTGAAACATAAATACTCTGGGTTTTGTCCCCATTCTGCAAATTCTGTTATTTAACATTGTCTTAGTCGTGCCACAAGTTGGGATTGTTCCCAGCTTGACTCTGCAACCTTGCTTACATGGAATATCATTTATTTTCAAACATTTCTTCACTTAATTGCAGAGTGAGGTCCTTGCATGTCTCTAAGTAAGAAAGAACTTCAAGATAGATGTTGAAAGAAGTGTAGCAGATGTTTGGTGGAGAAACAGGTTTCTGCTACAAAATGTGTGCCACAAAAGTCAATAAAACTTTAAAAAGTCAAACTGTATTTAAGAAAGAGGATGCAAATACACAGGATTTCAATACTGAGCTGCAGTTTCTAACTAACCCAAGTGATGAGCCACACTGCCATTAACAATGGCATTTAATTTTAAGAAAATGTCATTTCAGGAAAGATTTCATATCCATGGTTTTGTGCTACACACAAAGCCTAGGTTTCAGGGCAGACCTTACAAGAAGCTAGTTCTTGGAATTGCCTTATACAACATGAGATCCCACACTGCTTATCTGGTAAAGGAGTTTTACTCCTTAATAGCCTCACCTCTTATGGTAAATCTCACCTGCATTTGGAATGGTTTCCTTGCATTAATTCGGTTTAGGAATTGAAATGAACACAGGAAAAAGAATGAATCAATGAGAGGCTTAATCAATATGGCCAACCTACTGCATTAGATTGTTTCACCCAATTACATTTCTTTCACATAGCTTAATTTAGATAACTGTCAGGTAAAAGAGGGGAAAATAGTTATATACAATTAATGCAACAGAAGGTAGCAACTGATCTAAGCAGCTGGCCAAAGCAGTTAGCAATGCATCTATCCTTTGGTTAAATTACTCTCCTGGATCTGCATAATACATGCATGACTGATATTTTTATCTAGAGCATTAAACCTAATGGCTGGTTAGTTGAAATACAAAACTGTTCTGAACAAATTCATGAAGTTCAGAGAGCTGGTAGAGATCCCATCTGTCAATGCATTTTAGTGGTCCCTGCAGCCCCATACTAAAAAATCTAAAAGACTCTGCATTTATAAAGGACTGGGCACATAATGGCAGATGCTTGAGTTTAACTATGGATTGATAAAGTATTCTGGAAATGTTTTCAGAATCTTAGATGTAATAGCCTGGCCAACTATAGCAAACAACTAACTACATTTCTTTGTGTTTTCTTTCTCTGCAGGTATACCCAGTATTTCCAGTATTGGTAGTAAGTAGTAAAACCAGTATTGTTTTGCATTGTCATTCAGCTTCATGGATCTGATTTCCCAACATCCCTTTCTGGTGTAGATAATGTTTCTCTGACAGCATGCCCTGTGGTGCAAGGGCTGTGTATTGGCCTTCCTCTCTGGCATTAACATGCAACTGTTATTACGTGGTCAGAGACAATGTCACTCCTTACATCTGCATTCAGCCCCAGATTTTCTGATCGATTCTTATCAGCAGATGAGCACTGAGTCCAATAAAACTGAGTGTGACACAAAGAATTAAGACACTGTTGCAGAGAGAATATTTGTTGAGAATTTTGAAGAAAAGTGTTTGCTAATAATAGAAGTATAGGACCAATAATTTTCATGTACGTATATGTGTTTTTAAGTTCAAAGAACAAATGGAAAAGTTTATAAATGGAATAGCTTTCATTTTTATGAAGTAGATTAGCAAATGCAGCATATCTGCTGGAATCTGCATTAACTCTAGTGGGCTTTGAACTCAGCTTTACTCCACAAAAGAAATAGAACTGTGTTCCTTCACAGAAGAATGCTTTCCTGCATGCAATTAAAGGACCAAAATACTACTCTTAAACTATAACAAAACCATAACACTGTTATGTAAAGAACTACTCTATCAATGAAATAAATGATTACTTAAACAAAACACATGAAGAGACCAAGTGCACAGCAGCTGAGCTGTGAGCCTCAGCTGAGTTCTGCAGCAGAGGAGTGCACACAGTCATGGCACGTTAGTTAATTGTCAGTAAAGAAGGGAGGGAGAAATGGGATCCTGCTGTGGCTCAAGGAAAGAATATTCCCCACAGCCTCAGCTTTGCAGATACTTTGGGCACAACTTGTATAATATAGGACAATCACAGTTATGAAATATCACAGTTGTTAAATGCAATTTGCCATACCTGATGTGCAAGTGAAAAGTTTTTAATAATTGGGGTAAAACTTTCTCACTTCTTATGATGCAGGGTCAGAACTATGAATTTATAATCAACTCAGTTTACTTTTAAGCTCATGAATAGCACTGATTTGTTAAGCTCTAGACAGCCAAGTTAAAGTTAAATGCCATCAAAACTATATCCCTTGCAAGTGTGAGCAGTGTTAGCAGCTGAATGCCACCGCACCTGTTTCTGCTTTAAACAGCAAAACACCATCAATGACAACAATGTGCAAATGAAAGCCTTCAATCTTAATAATGTCATTTACCTGCTCTAGTGTCTCCTCTGGTATTTTGCCTGCAGATTCGTAGTGATGTGCTATTTTCAAAATTTTGTGTTTATATATACATTTCATTACCAAAAAAACTTAAATTCTCAAAATGAAAGAGAATAAGTTTATGTCACTGTTCTCAGAAATATTCCTGCCATTAATAACAGAAATGGGATGAATGGGAAATAGCTCTTTGGAGTTTGACTGTGCTATAGTTTCTTAGTACTGTGTTGCATGGTCTATATAGTTGTGTTTTCACTTCACACTCCATACAGCCTTCGTCACCACATCTACCATTTCTGAGCATCAGCAGATGTTGGCCTTTGAAAACTTAATAGGGAAACTCAATTACCTTTTGAACAATGGTGAGCTGAAAGGATGCATTGTTGACCTCTTTGTATTTTACAGTGGGATGATTAGTACAGTTTATTTATTACAAATGGAGAAAATTCTGTTTAACACTCTATACAAAATACAAGAGTTCCTGCAAATCTATGTTTTATCTTTAGTCTGCTCTAAATGTCTTGGGATAATACGTGGTAGAATTCAACATATTTCTTTACCTACCTGAAAAGGGTGAAGTATGAGCATCTCTTCATGAGCACAAGTAAATACTCTGCTTTTTTTTCCCATGTGTTTTTTCTTAAATAGCTCAGGGGGGAAATAACTCTACTTGCTTAATGTTCTGAAAACCTTTCCTGTAACATAGGAATAGCAAAATTTTTTGTTAAACAAGGATAGAATCCATAAATTTAGCCTGTTCTCAAAGAGAATTTAACAGAAGTTCAATTAACACACAGAACCAAACAGGATTAATTAGTTGTGGCTGCTTTAATGGATTCTGCATGATTTTTGTTTCGTCTATGCTAACACAGTATTTGTTTTCATATCAGCAGAGTTTTTTCCAATCTGGGGACAGGAAGTTTCTCTCAGGAGATACAGTTTGGGTTTCATTTTGCCTGACAGCTAACACCTGCATGGGGGATATTGGCTTTTTTGTGCTCACAGCTCTTTCTAATTTATATGGAGGATGGGGTGGGGGCTTAGAAACACTAAACTTCCAGAAGGCACAGAAGATGCCAACTCAAACAATGTCCATTTAACAGGTTTTTTAAGACTGCAATGAAAGTCAGCAAAGAAAAATAAAATACATTCACCTGTGTGCACATATATGTATTATTCTCTGTTTTCCAATTTTGTATTAAAGCAGCTTATCACTAAAATTTGAACACAAAGAAAGAGTGGTCATTAGTAAACATCCTTTCTGATCATCTAGAAGAAAACAAAACAAAAACCCCAGAGCTTTCCCATTAAGGTAATTTGTACCTGCTGTTGTCTATCAGTTGAATAATAGGTTCTCTGATCATTTCCAGCATTCTTGATTACAATGCTGGCTCTTTCAGCATTTTTCAGCCATGTCTGAAAAAACACTGGTGAAAATGTTAGCAATTAATGAGTCCCAAAACCATTTCATAATTTTAAGCAATGATTACATATAGTATGTAAATATTCTGAAAACTACATTCATTTACTTGCTAAAATAATGATTGTACAATTTTACATAGACCAGTACATCAAAATGTTCATTATTGTGACCAAATACCAACATTACTAATCTGTACATATATACCTTCAAAAAGTTGAATCTTCTAAACTATTCCTTCTTTTTTTCCTGTAAAACATAACTCCACTAATTATGCTAAACAGTTTGTTATAAAGGGTATAATTAGATAGAGGATAGGATAGACATGATGTGCAAATAGCTCTGTGTGGGTGATTATCACCTTAAAGCCTGCTGCTGGCAGATGAGTCAGAGTTTAGAGACAGACCATGCACCCAAGTGCAAGATGCAATCACAATAATCAAACGGTATTTTCTGCTTTGTTCTCTATGTTTTTGTTCTCCCTTATAGTCAATTTTAAATGAGGAGAGCTTTTTTTTATGATAACGAATGCAAGATGCAGAAGTTAAAAAAAAAGGACTGAATGGGCATTTTCTTATTTTATTGTTTTCGTAACCTTGAAAAATCTTGTATTTTTCTGAAGCTAAAATAGCGTCTAGATAAAACAAATAGCTTTATTTGTTTTTCATATTTGTCATTAAATTTTAATGTGGTAAATATATATCTTAAAAGGTGGTGAGAGCAAATACAAGTGGATTTTTTTTCCTTTTTAAATAGCAAGACAAAGAATTTTGGACCTGATTTTGCCCTCTTGCAGCAACCAAGAAGTTCTCTTATTAAATCTTCAATCGTGTGATCAAAGCCATTGCCATGCCAAGCTCTGGACTAAAGTCTATACCCAACACATGCCAGCAGGGCATAAACATGCATAACTAGGTTGTATATTAATTTTCTATTATTGTTTGAGGTCAAGTTTCACAGAAAGCTGTACTGTTGAGAGACCATTAAGATATTTATCTCCTTAAAACAAGCAAAAATTGTCTTCATCCTGTATCTAATATTTTGCACATATAAGCAAAATGTTCTCATTTCAATTTAATTTTATCCAATCTGACCTTCTAATAAATGATATTGTTAATCAGGCTTCCAGTCTAAGGCAATCACCTTGTCTAGATAACTGATTATAATATCAAGCCAGTATTTATTTTCCCTCCTTTAACTCTTTGGAGCTCTTGGAATCTTTTGCTTTAAAAATGAGATTTTACACTATATTAAAACATTACAGAGCTGAAAGAAAATACAGCCTTTGTGGTATGATGTGCTCATTTGAATACTGGATGTAACAGAAATTTCCATTCAAATCTATGCCTTTACTGCTAGTTTCACCTGGTAGGAGTCACAACAGAGCCACTTTGCTGCTGTATAACTGGGGTGTGGCCCCTGAAGGTGAGGAGGCAGAGCTGAGCCCAGCACAGAGCAGAAATCTTTATAGAGATTTCCAGGGCAGGGTCAGAAACCACCAGTGCTGCCCCGGGGAGCACCACAAGGTCATTGAGATGGGGTTTGGGAGAGCCTTTTTCAGTTTTGGTTTTGCCAGATCCACCAATTTTAACAAATAAGAAGAGCTGTGCTCAGCAGTCTCATACACAGCCACTGAGTTTTCTCATTCGTCTTTCCAGTTTTCCATCGTTGTTTTGAGTTACTTTAAATCAGTCAGTGTTTTCAAAACTTTTTTATTTTTTCTAATATACAGAAAGCTACTCAGTTCATAGTTATCTTTCTTTTAACCATTAATAAATAATGAAGTGATAGGTTAATCTAGAAAATCAGCATTCCAATATGTACCATGCTACCCAGCAAAGCACATGCACTTGCAATATGCAAGTTGAGCTCAGTTACTCAAGGAAGTTTATAGAGAGTAGACACCATCCAAAAAGATATTTTAAAACCTAATTATCTACACAGCTTGGGGAGAAACTGCCAGGAAAAAATGCATTTCTGTGTTATCCTCTCAACCATTTCTTTCTGTTCCTTAAGACATGTAATCAATTTATTTCACAGACTAAAGCAAAGCATGAGGTTTCCAAATCAGCATCGTGATTTTCTAAAAAAAATCTTGATTTACTGTTCATCAGTTGTGAATTACTGTACAGTAATTCTAGGTGATCAGCCAACTTTAGCGTTTTTATAGAAAAATGCAGAACCAGTCTAAATAAAAAAAACAACACAACCCCTGCAAACTATCAACAAAGTAATTTTTTTCATGAGAAAGTGCCTAAATGTTTCCTTCCAAAAATGCTTGAATTCATTGTGCACTTCTACAAACTTTTTTTTAGTGGAAATACTTTATGTGGAAATACTTTAAAGAATTCCCTCAGCCCTCACTATGTTGAGAGTCAACCAACAATTTGTTCAAATCAGAGGTAATTTTTTTTACTGAAGATTTCCAGAGATGGATCCTTGGATTATTTTTTAAGCCTCTAAAAAGATCGCTTTCTTTTTTACTCTACAAGTGGACAAGTAAAGGACTAATTACATTTAAATTCTTCCAACAGTTATAAAATCTGTTATGGCTGAGGAGCTACCATAAAACAACCACATCTTCATATTTATGCAGAATTCTCCTTTCTTCAAAGGAACAGGTATGAAACTTCCTACATTGCTCCAAGAAAGATTGCCTAGTATCAGCCTAATATTTTTTTAACTTAATAAAATAAGGGGTTGATTTTAAAAAATCAGCATTTCTCTCTTTCAGTGATTTAGATTTTGCAGTTTAATGGAACTGCTAAAAGACAAATTTTAAGTGAGGTAGATTATCATAACTTCAAAAAGACCAAAGGAGATAGAAATGCTGTGACAATGATATGATGATTACAAGAACTGGTGGAATACAGTCTGATATAAGCACACTGGATTACTCCAGCAGCTATTAAATCTGCCAGTGATTTCAGTGAGCATTATTTCTTAAAAATCCTAATCTTTTTGTTCAATATTAGCACCTAAAACAACTGTCATAAGTCCACTGTCCTCAGTAGATATCTATAATTTAGAACAGATGTTTACTGCTACCTACTCATGGTTTAAAGTAGGAAGTGGCAAGACCAGCTTTCTATGGCTAGAGACAGGAAATTCTACTGAATCATTAAGTTTATACTGATACATTTTTAATTTTTTTTTTAATGGAAAGTTAGAAAACATCTTAATCAGCATATCTCACTAGGGTTCCTCATTGTTATTAAAAACTAAATTAATAATGATAGTTGGCAACACAAGGGCTCCCTGTCTGCCACTAGTGAGCATTATTTCAGACATGCAGAATCACTGCAGGAGTGCTCGAGCACTGGTGGCTGCAGAGCGCAGGTGCCCAGGCAGCAGCAGAGAATTCCTGGAGCAGAGAGCTCCATCACCTCTGCTCTCCTCCCTGAGCAGGAACAGCCCCTCTCACTGGGAGTTCATTCTAATTTTACTGCCAGCTCAGTACTTGGTTGGAGTGGGAAACCAACAAAATGCCCATAAATTTCTGCCAAGATCGTGACAGGTTTTTTTCATGTGCAGCTGTCTGGTTGGAATTAAGCTGAATCTACCCATTCATTTCCTTTATTTCCCCAATTTCAAACCATGATATAGCACATGGTGCAGACTGTACTTCCAGTGAATATTTGACTCAGATTTTCTTCATTTAATATTGGAAGCGATTCTGATACTGTATATCAGGAAGGAAATTAAAAAAAAAAAAGGAGGAGAAAAAGGAAATTATCATACATCTAATAAATATAATGCAGAAAGCTTTTCCTTACTTCATGAAAGTACAATGTTTTTCCGATTGTTACTTTCTACATATAGTTGGCTTTGGAACAATGCTAACTAAAAATGTGAAAATATCCAATGCAAATTTAAAATGTCATATCTGATTTTCTGCTCAGTCTCACAGCTTGCATACCTCCTCTTAAAGATGCCTACAGTAGCTTCACTTTTAAATAATAACACTCAAACATACATTTAAAAACTCTTTTTCAAATTTCTTAGCCTTATTTGCCCAGAATAACTGTCATGGAATATTTTATGGTAGATTGAAATAGCACATCTTATAGATTACCTACAGCAAAATTAATTTATTATTCTGGTAAATAATGACTCTAATTACAAAATGGAGTTTCCAGACATTGAACTGTTCTGGAAAAGATTGTTTTATTTAGTCAACTTCTCTATAAATAAAGCCCTTAGTGGTAATCACCAAGGACTAGAAATATTTTCACAGGTTGCTGTGAAAGAATAACTAGCTGCTAAATGAATCTTCCCAGTGTCTGTTCAAGGGATGACTCATCTGCTCCAATGTACATGTGGGAATGACAGCCAAGATTCTTGGACTTGGACATCTCACCTATCTTTTCAGATAAAGCATTTAAAGTCATTGCCATTTAAAAAATTTGATTTGATATGATAAGATATGAAGAAAGACCTTTATCAAGAAACCTGTAATGTTGATAGAAATACAGGTCATGAATAAATGGTATGAGAAAAAGATATCCTCTTTACCAAAGATTGAGAAAAGCACATAACAGAGGCATTAAGTCTCAGGAGCATTAAGCACATTATGAAGCAGCAGCTGGTCTCAGCTGGGTATGACTCTCAACAACCTCATCTAACTTTAAAGTTGACCCTGCCATGATCAAACTGTGGACATATATGACCTCCAGAAGACCCTTCTAATATGGTTATAATTATCAGTAATAACCAATAATAATCACTAGTAATAATACTTATGGTAATTTCCAGGCACTGTAAATATGCTCTTCATTGTTTTGGGTGCCCATTAAGAAATTCAGTTCAATGTTATCTAATTTAAAGGGTCAGGGAATTTTTAACTATTTTGAAGTAAGTCACAAGCTCCATTTTAAGCAAGTGTGCTAAAACAAGTGCAGATCTACAGCATTTCTGGGATTTCTAAGAAATATGTAAATATGATTTTTTTCTGCCTTGCAAGGAATGATTTTACTTGGATATGATATTACTTAGAGAAATCATAATCAGGATAAGTTACCTATTAAATATTACTGATTTTATCCGTTTGATTATGTAAAGTATCTGATTTAATATAGAGCACCTGGAGTTTATGAAATTACAAATTCCAGAGGTCTAGTCCTAAGGCATTACAAAGTTATTTGACACTTTTAATTTTACTTCTGGTAATTCCTAGGCCTTTTTAGTTGACGACCACTACACATATGAATTTTTATAGAAGGTGTTCCACACAGTACTCTACCACACAAGTAAGGTATTGGAAGCTCCAATTTGAAATGTCACCAGTTTTCTGCAACAACTCTGAATGCTGCACAATGGCCAAAAGAAAAAAAGGCTCAGGGGACAGCAGGACAACATAGTCCATAATGATTACTTTTATTTAACTCCCAATTTTTATGTTATGCCTAATTTCCAGTCACTTTAAAATGTTTAGGTCAAGTCTGAGTGTTCCTAAATCTACCAAAATTTTAGCAGGAAATTAATTGTGCAAGTAATTTGTCAGTGAGTGTCTGAGGAGGAGGAAGGTGGTCTCCCAGGTGCATGGTAGCAGTCTGTGAGTGGAGGGGGCGAGGGTTACCATACCACCTCACTAAGTACAGCTTGCAGATACTTTTTGTCATCTTCTCTGGCTGAGGCATTTGCACTTCCTATGTGTGGGAATTGGTGGATCTGACCTGTAGAGGCAGGTTAATGTTAGTCAATATATAGACTTTGAGAATCTACCAAACTAACTCAGTTTTTCTTTCTTCTGTTTTCTTGATCAGTAAGGAAAAGGCCCAAAAATGCAAGAATCTAATGTAATTATGTGATTATTTTACAACTTGACCCATTCAGTTGCAGAAGACTGCCTAACAGCAAGTGACACAGTGCAGGTCCCCATCCTGTCCTTTAATTATTCTCTGTGTGGGAGGACTTTAGGAACAGACAACCCTACACAGCCAATTTCCCTTCACCCTTGACAAATGGGTCGGAAGATACTTTGGGATGTCCTCCTTCCATATCAGATGTTTGAAGCCCCAGTCCTTTTGTATAGCTTCCCTACAGGTTTTCCACTGAGATGGTTCTAAGAGTGAAACTCACCCTCTAGACAGAGATACACAGGCCCAGCCCCCTGATGCCGACCAGGTTATGACAGCTGCAGTCTACACACTACGCAGCTGAACTCCTCATACAGAGAAGAGAAGGAATAGCTCTCTCCCCACTAACATCACCATAGTGAAGGCTGATGTGACCCTTAAGAAGAATTCTGTTTGGTTCAGACAAGACACAACCACTGCAGTACTCAGAGAAGATGATAAAAACATGGTCCAAGTGTAATGTTCAAAGCTAGGCACATGGAAACAGAGAAACAAGTTTTCTTTCCCTCTCCGCAAACCCTTCCCCTTCACTTTCAGCTCCAAGACCCAGCACCATTCTGCTAAAGATTGTCACTCCTCACTTCCCCAGCCCCATAACACATAAATGAAAGGAGATGAAGCTCTAAGAAACACAGTTAATTCTATTGCTCCTACAAAATACTTCATGCAAGTAACACATTTTGTAGAACTTATAAGAAATTTAGATATTTAATGTTATGACCAAAAAAAAAATTAGGCTGTAAAATATATCAGCAGAAGTGATAGGAAATAGATGAAACACACAAAAGTGTGAGAGCAAAAGAAAGGGCCCACTCTACTGGTAAATATATTTCTTCTGATAACAGATATGTAATTCACTCAAAAGGCCCCGAAACAGGATGTTACAGTAAGATATGTGTCTTTGGTAAGAAATCCATATTTGTCTGATACTGTCGTTTTATCTCTGCAGAGCAGATTTAACACAATATGTTCCTGTTTTGTTCCTGGTGTTAGAACCATATATATTGGCCTAGAATATCTTTTCATCATGAAAAATTATATTTTAAGCTACAGAAGAGAAATTGTTATGCACAGTATTTTATGTCCATTTGGTGTTTTGGGAATCATCAATTGCTTGTTTTCTTGTTCACTGTGGAGTCATGTTCTGTTCTAGTGCAACTTAGACTAGTCCAGTAATAGCTGTGTGTAATCTCTGTCTTTGTCCATATGCTTGCCTGTTTAGAACAATATCACAGATGTAAATAACAAAACCTGATTTTTCCTGATGCATGCAGATCCTCCAAAGTTTGATAGGATATGGCCGAATATTTCTTCCCTTGAGGTTTCTAAACCAAACCAAGGTAGGATGCTGTAAAATTCCTAGTGATCTAAAGGTACTGAAATTGCTCTCAACAAGTCCCACGTGGTGGCAAAAGTAATGATGATAACCCAACTCATTTTTTTCTCTGGTGATAAGTAATGCTATCCTGTGAGACAATAACTATAAAACAAACCTCACCTGAAAAGGGAGCCTTTCAACACTCAGACTGTGCATATTACTGCAAATATGGGAATAGTAAACATACAGACTAAAATTTGTGATACACAGAAGGCCCAGGATAATTTTGGACTTGTTTAGATAGCAAAAATCTATATTTTGAATAAGTTTTGAGATTCTTAAGTGAACAAAGATTGTCATTGTTAACATCAAACGCATTTTTAATGTCTTGTTTCCACTTCGTTTTCCCAAGTGAGCTGAGAAGCATTCTCAGCTTTCATGCCATCCACAATACAAGCAAGTTCTCTGCAGGAAAGACACTTGGTTTTCTACAATTTGAGTGCTACACAAAAAATTACTCACGTACTGTGGCATGATGATTAGCATTGAAAGAAACAAAACTGCTCTTTAAAATTACTAATAAAACTAAGATTCTTTGTTAGTTGAAGCATTCAGCTATACTTCACATTTCAAAGTGATTGCTCATTATAGAAATAATGTCCTTCTGTTCTTATTTACTGCCCTTTCCTCCCACAAAAGTCCCTGCAGAAATCTGGCCTGTGGCTTGCTTTCATGTTCAAAGGGTGTCCTTTCTGTGCTATAACACACAGAGGTGGAGAATAAAATTAATGAAAAGGCAATCTAGAAAATGGCCACTAAACCAAATGAGATGTATTGGGAATCTGTTGGGAATTACACTGCAAGGGCTGTAATTAAATCTATGGATCACAATCACCAAATCAAACATACGCATGTGCATGTGACATCTACCATGTTATACGTGCAAGTTTCTATGTGCCCAACAAAACAGAAAATACTAATTGATCTCTGCTCTCTGTAAGGATTAGAAATGGATTATTCACCATATATTTAAAACTAACTATCCCTGATGAAGTAATACCTAGTATTCCAATTTCATTTAGCTCCCATTGTATTTTTCAAGTTTTTGAATGTCTTTTTTATGCAAACAAACCAAAAAAACCCCACCCAGATTCATCTATTTTCCTCTGCTCTCTATAAGGATTAGCCTACATTATTCAGAAGAATTTTAAATCAAAACATTCCCAATTAAATTATACTCAGCATTTCTAATGGATTTCATTGCTTAATTATACTGTGTATGATCTAAGACCTAACTTCATTGCAAAATACGTCTTGAACAGCACAGAATTATTCAGTGTTTCTTCCCCAAAAATAAGAGTTTAAGTCAATTTAGTTTTGATGTTTTGGTAGGGAGCACAAAACACGAAAACTTCAAAGCATTTCTATTCAGCTTTTGTGTGTTTGCAGCATATTGTTACAGTGTTTAACATGTAGTGTAGATTAAATATTTCAGTTAAGGATAGTGTATGAAAAGAATGATTCCAGAAATCTGCCTGTATCTAATTTTTTTTATTGTGGGGTTTAGGTTTATACTATTTGGCCAGGATAAATATGCCTTCAAATTCAATAAAACCCTTTTCAGACCACTCTGGTTACCATGTAGTCAATTGTCATGGATTGAGAAAAACCACCAAATAACCTCTAACACAAAACTGTCAAAGTGTGTAGATGTGAATTACATCTCCTGTCTTGATCTTGGATGTTACAGCTCAAATGATTCAATAATTGATAGTGTATAACTCATTTTCTGCAACTTTACCCCGCTCTTACAAAAAATAACCATTGTTAAATTTAAAAGTTAGAGAATAAATATGTTTATTTTAATATTTTTATTTGTTCCTATATGATACATTTTCTAATTTGCTGTTCATTTTATTACCTATCCAGTTGCTCCCAAATTAGCTATGTCAACTGTTTCTTCTGTTCAAGTTGCAAACCACAAGAGAGGTAGGAATTCTAGGATTCATACAGTGATCCCATAGTGCTCTGTGTTGTGAAAACATTGCACTGTATGAATCTGGAATATCTGTGGAGTGTACCCATTAGTTTACTGGTGAGGCATCTTCATTGAATACAACAGAAGCATTAAGTTGTATTAACATGAGCCATACAAAGAAAAATAAATATGCTTCTTAGACAGTTGTTGGTGGCAAATAAAATGACATGGCATTTATTTTTAAAGGAGTTAAATGTATGAATATGACTATTCAGATCCTTGCCTAGAAAAGAGATGTTTACTAGAGTCTTGTTTTCCTCAGTTATATGCACAAATTGTAAAAGAGGAAATATAAGCAGATTAGCTGAGGGCAAACAATCTACAAAACATCAATTGTCCATGTCCTCAAGAAGTATCTGTAAATGCCATGGAATGTAATGCATTGCCATGTCTTTTAATGCATTGTAAGTGTGCCTCATGTCTTCATTTTATTGTAAGTGTGCAAATTCAGAGTGCAGGCACTACATTTTGAACTGATGTTCCAGTGTTCTATCAAAATAATGGAATTATATGGACATAATAAAGGATGCCAATATTCCTTCTGACTTACAGGCAACTGGTTTCATTTGCATATCTGTCATTCACAGTCTGAACCCTGAGATCTTTTCATTGTTTCTCCTCATCAATTTATCTGTAAAAAGTATGTATTAAGATGTTTTGTCTTTCTGCAGCTATTGTGAATATCTCATTATTCATGAAATACATATTAACAAGGAAAAGGGTTATTAAAAATGTTTGAACTTAGTTTGACCCATTTGATGAGATCATGGTAATGAGCCATACTGTTTGTTATGAAGCAGGTAATTTCTAAGGCTACAATGAAATCTCCTTTGTTTGCCTTAGTGTGTAGAGGAGGAACACGGAATGACTAGAAAATGAAAAAGAAAAAATAATTTAATGATTTGTGAATGCACTTCTCTTGAAATATGCTTTGTGCTTTTAATTCAAAAGTGACACTGACAGCTGTCTCATGCAACCTGGCTTAGTTTAGAAATGATGCTACCCTTCCATGTGTGTTTCTCATTGTTTCATGTGATGACATTTCATGTTTTAATGGCCATACTGAAGCTTCAGCTGAACCTTGTCCCCACAATAATAGTATGTTATCTCAAAGATGTAAGTGCATGGCATTAGAATGGGGGGGAAGGGTTCAATTTATAGTAACAAAACAATTAGATTATCAACTTCATGAGCCTGCTTCAGCGGGTAATTTTATAATGCTTTCTGCAACAGAATCAAGATTGTTTCAATAAAATCACTGCATTGGAAAATAGTCAGGGAGGCTCAGAGAGTCAAAGCTTCTGTGAGTTTGCAAGGGATTTGACATTCCTGAATCAGCCAAAAACAGTGATCACATCTAACTGGCAATCTCCCTTCCTTTCACATTAAATCTATCTAGCTGTCATTACCTCTTCTCTGAGACTTTAGTTTCTGAAACATTCATTCCTTATTGTTGTTCAACTTATCTGTGTCTTTTCTGACATGTGGTACTCAGAACTGAAAGCAGCATTTTCTATCACTGTGAGAAGCTCATGTCATTTCACAATGTTTGGTAAACCATGTGCAGCCTGATTTTGATACCTTTTTCCCATCTCCTTCAGTGATTGCATGACATTGCCAGTACGTGACAGTGCTTTAGGCTGCTGGCCAGAGCTGTGTGCCTAAAGACCCTAAGCTGTGCTTTTGACAGGTCTCACAGGCAGAATACTTTCTGGTTAAGGTGAACCACATGATAGGCTGGAAGGGCCATGCAGCACTGACAGCTTTCCCAGCTGGTGCTGAATGCAATCCTGTGTGCTGTGTTTGAGTGGTTTAGGGTAGCACCTCGTGTAGCCATAGAGAAAGTAATTCCATTTCGATCCTAGGAGGACTTTTTACATAGCTTATTTTTGTAAGCACTGAGGGATGTAAAAATGATTCACTGAACAGGCCAAAGGCAAAAAATTATTGCACTAACCACATGGTGGGGAGGCAGGAGGGAATCAAATGTTATCACAAAATTGATTTAATCTTTACTTGCCATTTATTTTTTTTCCTTTTGCCATTGCTAATGTTTGATCAGATGTTGGACTGTTTTCGAGTAAACTGTGGTTTTTCCTACACCATGTAGCATTTACTAGTCAAGATCAAGACTCCTAGAGCAATCTTAGCATTAGTTAACTTTGAGACAAAGACTTCGTTTCATACAGCACAGTTGTTACAAAAGAGCAAGACCCATAGAAATGCAACCAAGTTTAAGAACTAGTCTCATTGTTTACCTTTCATATTGATGACCCACGTCTGAACTGGGGCAGTCCTTCTGCACAGGTTTTGGAGCATGTGCATACATTCCAAGTGCTTCATAATTATTCGATGTTGCTTCACTCCGTAACTCGCAGCAGGCCTTGTATTACAGTGTGAAATGCTTAATGTGCAGCTTTGGTTTTTGTGCTGTTGTAATGGCTAATTATGTGTAGTAGTATTATTGAAGGTCATATTGGGGTTTCAGAGTGGAAGCAGTACAGCCATTCATTCATGAACTATTCTCAATTTCTTTCTGCTACCTTAAATACAAAAGATAATGTATCATAGTCAGCTTTTCTTCATAGTATATAGGCAATTTTTTTCTCTAAATTCACCTGGAGTATGAAAGTGTTTAGCAACAAGTCTGACCAACATACCAATACAGTATTATCTCACCAAAACAAATTCTCTCTTGGTAGCAGAAGACAGGTCCTTTGTCAGACAGAAAGACTGACAACCTTGCTTCTGAATCCAAGATTCAGAAAGATGAGATTGCTTATGACTAGTCAGTCTTTCTTACTTTAAAAGTCAAACACATAATCACACCAATTTTCTATGACTCCAGTTTGCTAGTTGTATTTTCCACTTTTAGATCTTGTCTGTTCCACACAGGCAGTTTTCACTTGAGCAAGATGGATACACCTGGGGGAAAATGCTGCAGGGTGGCTGGCTGAGATGCTGAATCAGACTGACCAGCTGCAAAAGACAACAAACATCTACATTTTTTTCCTCCCTACTCAATTGTCTCAAGTGGGAACATACTGAGACTGATACACCAAATGTTTTCCTGTACTCCAGCAGTTACAGGCATCAAAATTACCAGATTAGCACAAACCACAATACACTGGTTTATCAGAAAAACGTTGAAGAGAACAAGAAATATATGTAATTATGTAAAACTAAAATGCGTATATGTAAAAAGGATTAATGTTTCCTGGCAGCAGAAAGGCAGCTCTCAAGATTGAAACATACGTTGTGCTAAGTGTCTAAAAAAATTTAATCTATTTACAGTGCAATCTATTTACGGTTCAGTACATCAGACAAAAGCCAAAGAAATATCCACATATTAGGAGTGCAGAGCATACTCAGAAACATGTACTGGGACTGTTGTTTTTTTACAAAAATGCAGATGGGTTCAAATCCTATACGTGATGCCCTACTCCACCAATCAGGGAGATGATCAGGTGTCCCAGCCTAAGCAGGAGCATACCAGAGGAAAGGCAGCACAGGGGACTTGGCCTCCCTTATACATGGAAACATTTTACACCCTCTGCTACAGCTTTATCTAATTATAAGACAACCTCAAGACCTCCAAGCCCTTTCAAGTCACTACATCCAGTGCTCCATTATTGCAGGAAACATACTGTAATTTATTCTACCAGTTAATAAACTACATCTGTAAAGCATCAGTGTGTTTTGCCACAAATGGAAAGTGTTCAGGAACCTCACTGTTCTAATGCCTAGATAAAGCCTTCTAATTTCCAGAAGTTTCTCAGCAGCCAGTTAACACCCATTTGTTCTTGTGCCAGCATTGTCCATTAGGATGGCAGGAGGCTTAGCTCCTTGCTGTATTTATAGCTTGGTGATAACTTCTATCATCAGTTTCCTAGACTAAACAAGGCAAATTTTTCTAGTCTTCACTTTTTAGACAACTTCTCTGATCATCCTAATAACCTTTCCTGCATTCATTCTAGGCTCAAAATCCCATGAGTTGAGTGACAAGTGTTCCACACAAAGCAGAGCTGCATCTTCTATAATGTTATTGATACAGTTCTGATTTATTCTTTGTTCTGCATAAAGCCAAGCATTGCTTGTGATTAAAGACTAAAAGGCACTAGCATTCTATATTTAATTAAGGGGTTTTTTTAAGTGGCTGTCATGCCAACTTCATTTCAGATGGCTGCAGTAAGCATGCTTTCTAGTCAGTACACATTTCAGAATTTTCATAATCTTTTCTGGTCCAACTGTTTTTCCATCTCAGAATACAAAAACTGGTTAATGCTTACCTCAAAAGTAGAGTGGATGTAGTTCTCCAATAACTGTCTTCCTTCCTTTTCTTCACTGTATATTGTTATAGGAGGTGTTGACCAAAATTGTCAAACTAGAGATTTGTTTGGCTACGGAATAAAACACTCTGGTTCACAAGGTGCCTATCAGTTATAGCACCCCCAAGTTCAACAGCATTTTGAATACTTGCCATTTCTGTCAGGAAAAAAAAAGTTTTTACTTTACTTAGAGTTGTGAATTTAATCATAATTAAGTTTGACAATTTTGTCCACTGAATTTAACATTGTTAATAGGAGGTTTTTCCCAGGTCTTGGTTTATACTCATCTCAAATGTGCAAAAATATGTGCATTTCTCTCAGTGGAAACTGAGCCTCCAGTAACCCTGAAAGGTTTACAACTGCAAATGCTTCAGTTCCATCAGGTCTGCCAACAACAGCCAAACCTCCGACGTCATGCCATGGTTGTCGGGTCACGCTAACCTGCCTGAAACCAGCTCCACTTCCATTGCAGATAAACATCTGCTGCTGCCATGTTACATTGATTAACATGTATGTGCCATTCATTCATACTTCTGCTCATGGTTCATTTTTACTAAGCATGTAATGTGCTATTACTCTGCTGCTGTATACACTCTGTATACATTTCTGTTCTTCCTTGAAAGACTGTGAATGCTTCGGGCACTCCAACCGGTGCAGTTACATCGAGCTGCTCAATACGGTCATTTGCGTGAGCTGTAAGCACAACACTAGAGGTCAGCACTGCGAGTTATGCAGGCTGGGCTACTTCAGAAATGCTTCTGCAGAGCTGGACGATGAAAATGTGTGCATAGGTCAGTTCCGGGATAACTGCGCCTTTTCTTCTGTGCCTTTTTAGCTCCTGGCAGCCGCTAGGGACCACTGCTGCTTACTTGCCACTTAAGCCAGAATGAGCTTTTTCAATGGATCAGAACATCTGTGTAGACTTCTCACCTCATTTCTATTGCCCTGGTAGCCCCAAGGAGGCATTTTGAATCCATAAATGATGATGAACCTCTCTGGCTATGGGTCCTGGGTAGACTTTCCCCAGAAGCCCCTGAGAAACTGGATGTGCTGTCCTTACACAGGAGGGAGCTTCACTGGGGTTGCACATGAAAATTAAGGGGCTGAGTCTTAAATACCTGTTCCCAATCTGACTTTTGCAATTACAGACTCTTGAATACTTTCCTGGAGACCTACAAAAGTTGCCAGCTGCATCAAGAAGACATGGGGAGGGATCTATGTTAGCCCCTTTTACTCATTAAATTTCACAAAAACATGCTGCGCTAATTCTGCTCCCAGACACGGGGTTGTAAATGCAGGGTTACCTCCCCTCTGCTTAGAGGAGGAACTGAAATTATGCCTGTGGGGTTAGGAACAGAATTTGTCAAATCAGTGTGACATGATATCAATTTAGAAAAGGGATTCCTAGGTGAAAACAGTGCTTTAGGACAAGCACCTGCTATAAATATTCAAACTGAAGAATTAGAGAAAATGTCAGAAGATAATAAGAAAAGCATATTAGGAAAAAAATTTAAGATGTTTATCACCCTAGAAGAATATGCATTGTTCTCATGTCACCACAGACAGTATACAGCAAAGTTAGGACATGTTAAGTGAAGCCTGAACATAATAAAGGGAGCCTTATAAAATGGCCAGCAATTAACAGATAGCCACTAAAGACACTGTTCTAATAACAAACAGAGGTGGAGAATTTAATTATATAGTGTTGCTTATAGACATAAGCATCAGTAGGACCTTTTCTGGATTTTCATTGTGATCTTTTTGTTCTTTCCATCTTCCAGGGAGCAAAGAGTTCTTAGCAGATACTGTAAAACCAAAATAGATTACGGGTGAATAAATTATATTTTAATACATTTATAATTCATTGCTGAGATTCAAGCCAGAAACTATTTAGGTTGCTATTATTTGTTTGAGTTTGTAACTTGACAGATTTACATTTTTATCTTGTGATAAACACACAGATCCATCCATGCACTGCATTTCATGTGTCCTTCTTTTAACTTTGCTTGGCAATGCATTCAGAAAATGCATGATCTCCTTTGCCAGTAATTAGTCAGAGCTAATAAGAACTTAAGTAGGCAAGTCATGATTTTCTGTAAGCATGACTGTGATGAGGAGATTAACACAATCAAATGTTCTTGGAAAAAAACTACTGCTGCTCATATTTGTTTGATGTAGATGACAGACATCATTGGTATGACATCAGGGCTATATAATTTTAGCTGCCTAAATAAGCCTAATGAATACGACTCTAAATTGCTCTGTTTGGAATTTTTCATCAGCTCATTCAGTATGTTGTTTTCCCATATACACTGAAATGCTAAGACAGCAGCTGCAGCTTCATCAAAAGTTAGTAAGTTAGTAAACAAAAAGCCAAAAATAAGTAATTTTAAAATTAATTTATGAGTGCTATATTTAAAATGTCGTGGTAAAACAACTGTGCACTTTGAAATTGCCAAGACAGTGAGGAAATAAAATTTTAAAATCTTTTATTTAGCAAGAGTCTGAAAAAAAAGGCAAACATTTGCTGATTTTCCACTGTAACACAAGCAGAATTCTCTTGGGCTCCCATGAGAATTGTACCATGTGAAGTAACTATAGGATCAAACCTTGGTCTGCTACAATTTAGGTAATTAATTTTAAATAAATAACATTCTTGCTGTACTAAGACAGTTTTGAGGACTACAGTTACCATAGCTGATTTGCCAATTTAAGATGTCTTTCCAACTTCTTGTGTAAAGTCAGTGAAATGAACAGACATCTAAGCACTTTTCAAGAAACAGAGAAGTTTGTTCTTAAAGTGCTGTCTTGATCTGGGGCTCCTAAGATTTAATTGGGCAAAACATGAATTATTTTTACCTGTGAAAGAGTTGATGGATTCTCCACCCTTCTAGGTCAAGCACAGTCTTGCTCTATTGGAAACGCTCATTTCTCTTTGAGTTTGAAAGCAGTGTCCTGTGGTTTAACTACAAGTGAAATGTTGGCATGAAGCAGATTTCCAGTGATATGTGCAAGTCTTATTCCCATATGAAAGTCATTTCTTCAGGCTAATTCTTTCCTCTTCAGCCATATATGTAGAAAGGTAACAAATGTTTGGATGAGCTAGTTTAATGGCAGCTAGTAGGGCTTTGGCTCCAATTTATCAAAACTGCTTCACAGTTTTCAGAAATACATATGGTAAGTACATGGATAACAAATCTGTGTATCTTAGCTGATGCTAAATCAATGGAGAAAATGTAAAATGATTAATTTTTAAGACTAAAGAATTCAAATACTGAGGTTTTTACCAGTGAGCCAAATGCAATGCATTATACAGGGGGCTTAAATTTAAATTCTTGATGCCCTTAATTTCTTTCAAAGAAAAATAGATTTTATTTCCTAAAATGAAATATCAAAAAATTTGTGGATTTATATGTTAACTGCAAAATTACCTCATATGGGCAACTGCAATTTCAGAATAAATCAAGGTATTCTGAAGTTTATTCATTTGGTGTGAAAAAGAATTTAACACCTTGAAGAGTTTTTTTATTTCTTGATAAAGCCCTAGTAACTTTCAGTGAATGATCACACTGACAAGCAAGGATAGCATGGAAACCACCAAGTAGACCCAGAGTAATAAAACATGGCCTTTGCCTCACAGCGTAAATACTGAACTGGTGATTGCTGTCAGACTTTTAATAAAGCCACTCTTGCAGCCAGTTAGGCTTAAGCTTCAGATAGCACCAGAAGCCCTAATGACACGTGGTTAAGTGAATCTGGGGGGGTTGTCCTGTAGCCACTGTCAGCCCAGACTGATAAGCAGCAAGCCTGAAAGCCTCAGCCGATTTCCCCACCTCCTTTTTTACTTACTTTCATTGTCTTTTGCTGAAGAATCACATTAATAGAGTGAACCACAGTGAACAGGTTGCAATTTCTGTTACCTTCCTATGCTTACAAGTAGTTACCGGATGGAGGTTAGGATGAAAATTCTTTCTCTCAGATCTGCAGGGGCTTTTTCCCCACCCTGGAACCTGTGTGTGGTTTGCTTATTAGGGTGATCTGGGAATGTTAGCTTAATGTTATTTAGTGCCCTGTTGCTGTTAGAGCATTGGGGATACTCACTACTTCCCTGTGGCACACTGAAATTGTGACCTTTGAGATTTTTAATGTCTTAAGTATTTGGTAGCCTTGGGAAGTGGTCCACAGTGATATTGTATTGGACAATGACCCTGAATGTTCTGTGGGCCTCTGTAGGTTATATTACTGTGGTATCAACTGGGAAAAATGGAAGCTAGAATCAGTCTGTTGGTTGTTCTGGTTGGATCTACTAATCTTGCAAAAGGGCCTGGCTTAAATCTTTGTTTCCACTATTTCCTTTCCCTTCAATAGCAGATATGGGCCTGGAACTTCCTACATGCTTATGTGATAGAGTTCAGTAGAAAAGGTTTCACTGGTTCCAGGGTCCTGTTCAGGAAAAAGTAACATAACATCCAGTATCACAGGCTATACATTTCTTTCACAAATACTTGTTTAAATCTCTGTAACTACTTTATGTCTAACAAAACTGTTTTTAACAAGAATTGGGCCCTCTGTTTTTAAAGTATCCAAGCTTTTGTCTTTCAAGGCTTTATTCTATAAACACTCTTCAAGCAAATTTTACTTCCTGCATTCAGAATGTGTCTCAAGTCTATGCCTACCTACATAAACATTTGATACATCTGATTAACATCAGAATTACCAGCTTTTCAAATGGCACTCACTTTTCTATAATACTCAGCCTTGCACATTATTTTTGGCATGTCAGTTTTCTGCTTCATTAATGAATGTTGCCAGCTAATTGACTCTATTATTATTGTGGAACCCTTTTGCCAAAGGTAACTATTCTTCTTCAGTATCCCAAATGTTCAAAGTGCCATATGTAATATATAGTTAATAAACAGTGAGAAAACAGATGACAAATGTCTTTCTGGTAATTTTTTTCCTCTTTTTTTTTTTCATTGAAGATATATACATATGCAATTTCCCACTCAACTCCATTTTTTTAATTTGTGGTACCACTGAGGTTTAATCTAATGCTAGAGAACAATTGCCAAATGTAGTCATCAAAGTAGCACTGATTCACTGACATATAAATCCAGACTCCAAGCAGATGGCCCCAAATCAGGAAGCAGCAGAGATCAGATGCTTCCAAAAGGTGTCTGTGGTCTCAGTTAACAGTGAAGTTACTCTGGGTCTACATGGGTCTACATACAAATAAGATAATCATTCATTTGAAAACAAAAAAAGAAATCTAAATAACCAAGGTGAAGAACAGGAGTGCCAAAAATGAGCTGTATGAGCTCCTTGCCTTTGTTCAGCTGGCTGAAAGCTGAACACAGATATTGTAATCACATTAAAGAAAAGGGCTGTGAATGAACAACAGAGTAAGTGTTGTGGGAGGAAATGTGTTACCCTACTTATTCTTTAATTAGCTGAACACATGTGAAAAAATATATAGCGGGGAATGAGCCTCACTGCATTTTCCATCTGCACGCTGGGAGGTGAGAGAAATTAAAATGGCTGCATAAAGCCTGTTCTTGAAGGGTTTGCATTACATTAGTGCTCACCTCAAGCTTTTTCATTGCAGAATACTCAAAAGGTTTATTAATGTCACTGATAAATACAATCTCATGAATTTAATGGCAAATATTCACATAAATTATTATACTGCTCAAACCTATAAAGGAAGACTATCTTGGAAATAAGTAAAGTGCATTTATATAGCCCTGTAAAGACATCCAGTACTTCTGAAAATATTGAGTAATACAGATAAGCCTATTTTAATAAAGTGAAACATTTCACCCTGATGGCACATGGATATATCCATACTATACAAAGCTTTTCTAATGTTCATTAAATTGTCAAAAATATTCTTGCCAAAGAGAATCTGTTTCAATCACTTACCCTCAAAGACTGTGGTTTCTTCTGCCTTTATATCTTTTCTCTTTACTTTTTCTCTTTGCATCGTAAAAGTCTCTTCCTGAAATGACACGTGCAAACAAGTAAATGGACATGTAGTAATTGTATTCACTACTCTAGATATCCTTAATAGACAGTCTTCCTTTACCATTAGCACTGGAAATGCACCCTTTATTGGTATTGAATGCATTATCTCCACATGTAGACCTGAATCCAGTGTGTATGTGTTGTCTTGTTTCTGCAGACTGTTATTGTAACCCTTTTGGTTCAGTCCATGATCGCTGTAATGACAGAGGATTTTGTGAGTGTAAGGAGGGAACATCAGGGCCTAAATGTGATAAATGTCTGCCGGGATATATCTGGCACAGCTTGGGCTGTCAACGTAAGTAACCCTGAGAGTCGCCCCTGTCCTGCAGCTGCGCTGCCTCCCGTCTGTGTGCTGTCATGTGCCAGTTCTTGGGAGCAGAGAACGAGCGAAAGCTCTCGGCGCTACCAGTGCCATAATGCCTGAGACTCCTAGCTCTGACTGTGCCTCCAGTTAATTCAGTGCACTTTCAGGGTCCTCTGTCTCTCCTGCTAACACCCAGAGGAGCTCCCGCTGGCATAGGTAAATACACGTCTTGGCAACTGTGAAGTTTTGTATACTGAAACATCAGCAAATAACTTCTAAATTCAGAATTCCTTCTAAAAGAAAGGTGATTTCTCTGCATGTTCATGTTTTTCTGTCCTAAACTTCAGCTTCGTGACTAAGTTAATTATGCTTTCATATCTTTAAACTATCCCTGGATAATAACTGTAAAACACTGGCTTGGTACCTGTAATAATCAGTGAAAAACAGATGAAAGCTAATGGTTGGGGGGAAAATGGAAGTATACTTAGCATCCTTAAAAACAAGAGCTGAATTTTTCCTTAAATGGTCCTAGAACACGTTTCAATGCTTAGTTATATATTTGGCTTCTCTTCTGGTTAACTGGTCTTGTAAAAAAGTGAGTAGAAATATCACTTCAGCATATACAGGATCAGACTTTTACTGCAAGTTTTGTTTATAGTAAAATCATAAGATTTATTCTTTGTAACAGTTTTGATCATCTACTTCCAAAAACTATGGAGAGTCCTCTTACATTTTTCTTTCACCTTCTTTCGCTGCCTCCCTGCATTCTTAAACACACATGCAATAAAGGCAGATTTCTACAAGAGCTAGCTTTTGATTCTTAAGACTGAGAAACACAAGAAAATGGAATAACTGACACCAATTAGACAAATATTATAAAATTGGTCAAAAGCCATAAAAATGTTCTAAATACTGAAAACCAAATGCAAATCTTATATAATAAATTTTTAAAAAAATAAAAAAAAGAGACAATAATGCTAGAGATTACCACGGCCTCTCCAAGTGATAAGTACCTCTGAATCAGAAAAGTTGGACTGGTGACAACTCAATAAATTAGATCTGGAAAGAAAACCAATAGATAATTTCAGGAAATATTGTTATAGTTAGCATTAATTAGCTAATTAATAATTAATTATTAATTAGCATTAAAGATAGATATGAAGAAAAAAGAAGCTTGCCTGGGCAACACTGTTCAGTGCAACCTAAGACTGGACTTCCTCAGCTTCTACCAGCAAGCTCCTGTTTGTATTCGTCAGGGCATTTAAACCATATTTTTTCACATGTGGTTGTTGACTGTGTTCTCATTTTCTAGCTGCTTCTACTTGAGTTATGGTTCACAAAATTATTGGGCAGTTAGAGTTGTAGCAGAAAGGAGGTGAAGTAATATTTCAAGTTTAAAAGTTCTCTATTACTAATTCTTCACCAAATCAGATCCTTGTTATCTCCCAAACAATGCACTCAGAAATACAAGGCCTCCCTCTGTCTTGCACCCCATATTCAGAAGAAGGTTGTCACCACCCTGTACCTTGTCCTAGATATTGACAAAATAACCACTGGAATTTATGAAACATTGGAAATATTGCAATGATCCAAACTACAAGGGAAAAAAATTAAAACAGAAATCAGTATGGTTCTCTGTGCAGAATTTGAATAAAGAAAACTTAACACTGTCTCTGTCCACACAGTGGGTTTAAAAAAGATATTAAATAGCTGAGATACTGAAAAAGTCTGGAGGACTGTTGAGCAAATTTTACGGTAATATCTATACACCAGTTTGTCAAAGCAATTACTTATTAATTTCAGTATTTCCTATCTTTTCAGGTTTGGACATTATAAGACAAATAATGTTCTTTTAATGAGGAGTTTTTTGAGCCCAGCTTATAATTAGCTTGATTTTAGCTGAATCAAGAGTATTTGTAAAAGCTTTGGACAGTTTCTGGAAATGCAAGCTAGTGCCTTTATATTTGCTGACAAAACTAATTGAGTTTCCCTCACTATGTTGTAATTTTCTGAACAAATTTCAGACTGATTCTGTTACTGTCAGATATTCTCCAAGTTTGAACAAATTATCTGATAAATTTCAGAAGAAAAACAACTAGATGCAGTTGTCAGTTTTATGGAACAGACATCGAATTGTCATGTTTTACCAACCACACACTGATTTAAATCTCATTTCAAGTCTTATCATGGAGGAACAGAATTCCAATTAATTTAATTTAGTAATGTGTCAGTTTTAGCTTTGTCATTTTCCCATTGAATTCTAAACAAATGAGCAGGCAAGCAAGCAGACCCCAATATACAAGAAAAATAAGAACTCATTCTGTTGCCTTGGCAAAGCTCAAGAAGATTATTTGTCTGGACACGTAGCATGTGGTTTTGATCTGCCTTTCCCTAAGCCTGTGCTGTACAGGAGCATAGATATGCAAAGATGGATACACACACTCACTCAACAGACCAATATGTGCTTGTTTGCTTTTTGTTATACATAGGCTATTGGCATTCTTAAGAAATTCTATTCTTATGGAGCTTTGTTGCTGAAAACCATTCACCTAGAGCAAACAGAAGCTTGAGCTATAAATAAACAATTTAAATCTATACCATAGCTAGTTTAATTATATGTATGATTCTATAAGTAAATGGAGTGTCATAATTTTATGTATTAGTAAACCTGTTAGGAAAAAAACAACACAAAAGCCGAGTTGTGTTTTCTTAGGCCCACAATATATCATTTGATAAATTACAGTTTGGAGTCTACTTTGTACCACACAAAGTAGAAGTCACAGAAGCTATTATCCTCAGAACTATTTATTTAGGTACCTCACTCTTAGTGATTTAATCTAAACCCTCTGAGGATGCAGGCAGAGCGCGCCTCGCTTGGCGTCTCTGCGCACACCGAGGTCAGATGCAATTTTAGACTTTGCCTCCCAGATAAAAAGCCCTGTGATAGCAGCTGTTATCTTCTTGCATTCAGGGTTTGTGCTGCAGAGACGTGGCGGTCAGCGGGGTCTGGCTGGTACAGGAAGGTTTACTGCCCTCAGAAGAAGAGGCACAATGGATGTGGCTGTGCCTGGCGCAGCTTCTGAGCCCTCCCCAGCACCCTGCAGGCGCTGGGCGTGCAGGGAGCGTGCTGCGCTCAGCGGGGCCTCCCTGCCACATACCCACAATGGATTTCTCACCAGCAAGATCAAAGCGCAGGGAATGAATTCAGAACAGAACATTTGGTCCTGAAACCCTTTTAGAACTCCTGGAACATGTGAAATTACATAGCATAGCGTATATTTGATTTTTCTATTTTATAGAAACTGAACGATTTCTTTTTAAAATGAACATTAAAATAGAACTAAAAGCTCCAAGCCTGGCAAGAAATTTAACCTGCAACTACAGTTGATTTGGGCCAGTTTTAAACTGAACATAGCGTTTTTTGCTAAAAGGAACCTGTATCAAAAGGCAAAAACATTTAAACACCACCAAAATACTAAGTAGGAGCATTCACTTGATTTCTACATTTACTCCTTACAGTCCTGCATCTTCTGTATTTCCTGGCCATGACATTTCAGGTGACTAAGTCCATTGTATACATACAGCAGCATTTTAAAGCAACATCTTTTAATTTCAGACACAGAAGCATTGATTCCAAAACAGCTGTGCATTTATCCAACAAGGCAAAGAAAAAGTGACTCTTTCGCCAATATCAGTTTGGCAGCACAGCTCAGATTTTCATTAGGCATGTTCCTCACGGGGGAAAAGGTGAGGGAAGGTTCAATAACTAATATTATTCTCTATCTCCCTTCATACAAAGTCCAAATAAACACATTGAACCCACAGCACTGCAAAGGCCTAGAGTGAGTGAGAGTTACCAATGGTGGCTTGCCCCCATAACCAGTCAGTCCTTTACATTATCTTGGCTCAGTGGTGCTACTCTTAAACAATTAGCAACTGAGTTTCCAGCCAGATGCCTTATATCAAGGTCTGAACAATCTATCTCATTTTGCCCTTTTTCATTCCTTTAAATAGATTGCACTCTTACTTTCAATGCTCATATTGGACTCAGTGCTTGTATCTGTCTTCCAGACTAAACTTGTATTACTCTGCAGCCTGTCAGATAATTCATATTCTGTCACAGTGTGCATTTAACTTATTATATGATTATGTAAATATGAGGTTTTTGGGGTGGATTTTATCATGGGTTACAAATGCCAGAAGCTGGTGCATTTGATCAAAATCATCATGTAAATTGAGTTGCCAAAGGAAATCAAACTTGAAATTGTAAACTTGGAACTTATATTAACATTTGCTTTTGGAAGATTTGGTTTACTATTCAGCAAGAAAAGAGGAAAAGCATATACTATCTAATTCTTTAAAAATCTTTTTTTTAAAATAATATACCCTGCACTTCTTTCTAGACAGATTAAATAAATATAAATGCAATTGTCTCCCCAGTGAAAGTTAGTGATCTTTTACACACTTGTACTTGATGTATCCAATACCGACACATTGAACTTCTGCCTAGGGCACAAGACAAAAAAAATAGAAATAGAAATTCAGAATTAAGGTGCCCTGCTTTCCAGTTCACCATTGCAACTGCCTATGTGAGGAGCCGTAGAAGATCCACCTATCTATTTTTATATCTTTTTACCAGTAGCAGGTTTAATGCTATTAGCTGGTCAGGATACAGTGGGACTCTCACAGGTCCTGTATATATTTTTAGTTCTGGTGTGGTTTGGTGCCAAGGCTGGTACTGGTAAGCACACTGTCACACTTGGAGCTGAAGGGAAGTAAAACATAAAAAGAATTTATTGAAAAGGATAAAGTTCTGCTGGGGCTGAGCATTGTTGTCTTCAGGAAATAGTCACCTGCCCCTGGTTTTTATACACAAAATATTGCTTTCAAAATACCTATTTTACACAGCTGTTATACAGACTAAAGAAACTGTGTGTGTGTACAGGGGTTTGGATGCAAAAGGAACAGACTCTCCTTCAAATGGCTCCAAATTTAAATCCAGAATAATTCTCTCTGCATTAATCCAGAATCCAACTGCTGCAACTCACAGCCAAGTATGGTTTACAGAAGTAAGACAAGCAAGGCAAGAATACAAACAAAATTACAGCCTTATCAGACCTGATCCTCAGATGATGCAAAGCTTGCCTCAGGCGAAGCATGCTGGTGACTTACAGGTGTAATGCCATCCTGATATCCTTTTAAAACCAGGGTCTTTTAAACCTAAGAAACAACAAGGCAAATGTGCTTATTAATTCCTTCCAAAATACACAACCCACAGAAGAATCACTCAGATAGTGGGATACATAGAAAGTTTTTACTAAAGTATTACTATCGTGGAATGTTATTATTTTTTAATGAGATGCTAGATTTGAAGGAGAAAAGGAAGGTTGATTTCTCTCTGAGAAGATATTTTAGTCAGAGTAAACATATCAGAACACAAACACTGTATATTAACAGAAATTATTGAGGCACCTTTTCCTATGAAGAGCACAGAGGAGATCAAAACATGAGATGCTCTCTCAGATAATTAGACAGATGTGCATAATTCCTGTAGCATGCCTGGGTTGGAGACCACGCCTTAATCTTCTTTTAGCACTGCTGCCTACAAAGTGTGTGGGATATTGTGGAAATGGAAGAACCTGCAGAAACAATAGTTTAGAGGGGTATTGGGGAGAGCTCAAGGGTATTATCTCAATGTCTCTGTGCTGGAAGGCCTCTTTGAGCAGGATGGAGTTGTGAATTAGGTAATATCTGTGGGGAGAAGCCAAAGAAAGTAATAGGTAAATAAAATCAAGCAGAGTGAGGCCCAAAAGAGGGGACTAGTTAGCATAGTTACCATGTTATTGAGAGGCACCAGGCTCCTGACACACTGCAGCTCATCAGGACATTTACTCTGATAACCTGGTGATCAGGAATTGCTTTCTCCAAAGCAAAAAGAAATGGTTCAGTAGCAACATTTATACACCTGACCTTTAACAGAACAATTTTTCTCCAGCAAGGTGAGGGATTGGATGGAGCAAAGAGGTTGTTCTTCTCTTGATCTTGCCCAAGTGTCAGCTTCAAAGCTGTTATTTCATGGCTGTCCAAGCTGCTCTAATTGCAAGTGCTGCAATCCCTCTTCTCCCAATTCCCCACTGCTTAGTCCCACACCCCTAGCAATCTCTCAGGCACTTGTTTGACCTTTCACTGAATGATTTCAGATCTAACTCAGCAGGGCACTAACCAAAAAAGAATAGTTTTCCGTTGTGTTACTTCTGTGATATGAATCATCCACTGGTTGAACAAGCAGGGGCACCCTGGGAGAGCATAACTTGCTCAGCCAGGGAGGGATGGAAGCCAGTCAGGCTGGGCTGGGCTGCCATGCAACCCTGGCACGTCTGGGGGATAACTATTCTTCTCTCCCCATCACTGGATCATTCTGTGCTCTAGGAGATTTTTACCTGACATAGCCACATAATTTCAGAAGGATGAGCAAGTGGAAAAGTAGGGAAACGTCTTAAAAATGTTACCCTTAAAAAACAACATTCTGTACTCTCCTAAAATAATTTTTTAAAAAAACTATAGAAAAACTGACAACTCTCTAATATTCTCTTGTACTGAAGCAGAATCATAACTTTTCAGACAACAAAACTAGGATTCTGCATGCAAAGCCAGATCGGACAGTGGTGATGGATGTGAGCAGAGTGCATTCCCAAAACAGCCCAATTCAGAAAGAGTGAATACAATTTGTAGCATCTTGTGTATTTTTAGCTATTTGTGCTATATCAAGGGGAAGTTCTGAACAACTAAATATCAGGAAATTCATGAAAACTTAAGCAAGTAACATTATTTGTTTTCTTCGGGCAGATGATTTTAAAATGGTTAATATTTGATAGCACAATGATAAATATTTTAATAGAGTATATTGCAGTCAGTTAGGAATAGATCAAAAAGATACAAAGTAAGCTCCACTAGATAAACTTTTATTAGGTACATGAAATAGAACATAAAGCTTGATAGCAATTACTATTTAATCTATTCACATTTGAAAATGTATTGAAGGGGAAACTTATAACTCAGTTGTTATGAATTATTAAATCTTCATTTGAACAGTGATGAGCAGGACTTCTTTTCCTCTGAAAAATCTGTCACACTTTCCTTTTAAGCCTGCTCAGTGGCCATAACTTCTGTGTAATTTGCCTGCTCACTGCCTTTTTATGAGGACAGAATAAAGAGATCAATAGCAGCGTAGACACACCCAGATGGGACATTTTTATGAAGAGGCCTTAAAAGGACCATTTAGGAGTAAGTAAAGTAATCTCCATCCTACTTAACTGCAGATAAAAATTACTGACCTGAGGCAAATAAAGATAGCCAAGGTTTCCTGTCTTGGCACTGATGCAACTGATGGCATTGCTGACACCAGCACGTGCTGATTATCAAAGCTTCAGTAGCTGATGTTTTAACTTCCTTTACACATGTGCAAACACTACAGTATGGAAACTGTTGGTCTTTTTTTATTTTCTTTTTTTTTTCTTTTTTTCATTATGGAATAATCATAGGTTGAATAACAAGAAACAGGCTGAGAATAGATGTCAGGAACTACTAATCAGTCTTATGAAGACTTACACATATAGAATTCTGCTAGAAAAGTGAGAGAACCGTGGTGTAATAAATTTGCTTAGACTACAAAGGTATTGTGGCTATAAAGACCTTCAGAAAAATTTCTAAGGTGTGGGTGACAGAAATTAAATATTGAAAAGTAATGTGTTCCTACAGATACTTGGCTTTACCATTTAGAAAGGGCACCCTAAGAGTAGTTCAGGGTATTTTATTGAAAATGTTGAGTTAGTGCTCTTTGTCAGTCATAAAGGCAAACAGGTTATTGAATTTTTAAGACAGGAAAAAGAGTGAAGTGGAAACACCACAATGTCACTATATAGCTTCATGATGTGGCCATCTCTTGAACACTGCATGAAATAATGAAGTCCTGATATTGAAAAAAAAAAAAAATATATATATATATGTAGTACCACCATAAAAGGTGGAATGAAAAGCTGTCACAGCTATAAACAGGCCATATAAAGGGAGAGATTAAATAGATTATGTTTCTTTAGTGTAAGAAAGGGAGGACAGATTGAAGGAAAATAAAATATACATATGAAAATCACAGATATTATGGAAAAGGTGAATTGGAAATGATTATTCATGTTTCCTTCCTCCCAAGAACCAGGAAGGAACAACTAACCAGTTAAACAAAGATAGTCTATTATTATTAACATTATTATTACTGTTATTACTGTTATTGTTGTTTTTGTTGTTGTTGTTGTTGTGAACTTGTGCCCAGAACAAAATACAAAATACAAAATTTGTGCCCAAATAACATGTTATTTGGATTACAAAAGTATTAATGTCTCAAGAAGTTATTAGGCAAATTAGTGGATGAAAGACTGAGACCAATTAAATATGAAGATACTGATGTGTTCTTTGCCTGAGAAAATCTGTAAGCTGCACCTTCCAGCAGTTGGTTGCCTCTGCTCTCTGAAGCTCATACAACCTACAACTGTCACATAGAGGGCACTGGTCCAACTCAGAGCAGCTTTAGTTTCTGCTGTGAGGTGTTCCACTGTCTACAAGCATGAAGGTAAACACATGGCTTACAGGAGTGAAAGGTTTTGAAGACCAGCTCTAAAATGAGCCAGGTAAAATGGTCATAAAACAGGGTGAAATGGGAACTGGGAAATGTTAAAAGGCACTTCTGTTAAGTGTTTTAGCTAAGAGCTCAGATCTTGAAAGGTCTTGATTATATTCAGAAATTCTTTGCTGAAGTACTCTATTGATACTAAATAATAACTCCCTTAGTTTGACTAAATTTCCTTAAAACTTTCAGTCTGAAATTTTTTAACTCCACCTCTACAGATTACTCATAACAAACATTGTCATTTAATCAAGACATCCAAAATATTTTGAACAAGTGCATCAAATAGTAGTAGTATGCAAAAAAGATCTTGAATTCCTTTCTGTTAGATACTACAATATTCAGCTCTGTAGAAGTACAAAACTGACATTGGAAAAGCTGGTTAAGATTGTATTCATTCAGCATGTTTAAATTTAGAGCAGAAACACACCTTAACATCAGGTGTGTTCCTTTCCTTAAAGTAACTCTGAAATCCATCAAAAGTGCAAGCTAGTCTTTTAAAATTTAAATTTACAGGTGGACAAAATCATAGTATACCTAAATGGCATCCATTTATTCATGTGTAATTAAATTAAATCCATGTGTAATTAAAAGGCATTTTTTTACTTTTAATACCACTGTGGAAGCTTAACTTCTGCTAGTGGAGGCTGTCAGCACTGTCCAAGTTAAAACCCACCCACTAAACTTGCCTGCTGCAGAAGTTCTACTTGCCAGTTTCTAGATCCTCTCCAACTCCTTGAAAATCTTTCTAAAAATCACACCTGCCATAGGTCCTTTTTTGTAGTTAGCCAAGCCTATCTTGACAATTAGAAAAAATTAAATTACAAAAATCACATCTAGCAGTGAAAATTTTGTTTCTGCATTTTTTTTAAATACTCAGATCAATAATATTTGCTTCTGGTGATCTGATGCAACAGACTACTCTCATTTTTAATTAATAGCTTGTATAAAGTTTCAGACACACCTCTAGAGCATGCCCCCATCGCCATGGGTCTGGTAACCTCCCAAAGCTCTTCCATAGTTAATAGAATTTTTTTCCCTTCCCTACCTTACAAACCATTTATTTTCCCTACAGCCTTTCTAGAAGGCCTGTCTTCTCCTAAAAAAAAATTGCTAATTGTTACGAGTTTACTAAATTACTCAATCATTTCTGGCCTACCTTGGTATTTTAACCTGTTCTTATAGCTCAGTTGTGAGAATGTGTACTCTTTTCTTTTTTCCTTTATTTCATCATAACTGAACTATTTTTCTTTACCTTTTGTAAATGTATTGTCTTATAAAGTTTTTTTAACCTGCTGCTAACGATGTAATTTTGATAAGAATCCTTTTAAATAATTGTCTTTTTTTTTATACTCACTCTATTCTGCATCTCCAATACAACAAGCTCACCAAATCACCTGCAAAAATTCTGCATTTCTCTCTAATAAGTATCTGCATGGTCATCTTCTCCCAGATCCATACACCTGAGACATGGGCCAGTCCTTCCAGCTATTTCAAATTCCTCTTCAGGTTAAGCATGCAAAGAAAGATTTTGACAAGGAACATGGGTATGATAAAATCATAAATGTCAGTCCAGTTTTTTGTCAGATCTTTGACTACTACTTTTATAGCACAAATTCATTGTGAAAGTGAATAGAGCTTTGCAGGATTCTGTCAGTATAAATTTAGAGGGAACTCATAGTCCATGCAAAAGTACCATGATGTTCAGTAAAATTACTCTTTTGATTTCTCCCAACTCTGCACAATTTTCAGATATGGTTTTGTTGATTATGGTCTGTTTTTTCTCTCATGTTGGACAACAGTTAATGGTAAAATCATTTTTAAAAACTTTTGGTAGAAGCCAAGCTCCTTATAATTACCTTGGCTTCTAAAGAGAATAATTAAATTTTTAATAAAATTGTTACCTGTAATCATAAGGTGAGAAGAGAAGGAGTTTAAAGATGTTACAGAGAGAGAGTTTGATTGTAATTCAGTTGTTGGTAAATAATTTCTATAGAAGACTACTTGTATCTGAAATCAACTTGAAATAATTATATTAAAGGGACTGTATTCATTAACATCATTGATGTCAACAGGCAGCTGAGGTTCAGGATGATTAAAGTGTTATACCCAAAATTATGTTGTATTTTATAACTACATTTTGGGTAGTTTATATGCATTTTTTTTCCTTGCCAATGACTTGTCTTTTTGTTCAGATGCACATGGAAAGCCTTGTATTAACAGCTGCAACCAACACCACTGGCTGAATCTAGAGCCAATATTTTGATTAGCATTTGTCTGTAGATCAATTTACCCACTTTATTCCCTTTCTAGAGACTGGGTGGAATAGTTTTCCAAATCCTTCACACTTTTTAGACATTTATGTGTATTTTACAGATATACAAATCTCTCTGTGGATAACCCAGAACATTGCTCCAGTCCATGGAATCAGTATCCAAACACTAGCACCTCTTATTCTATTTCCTGCTAAAATTTGAAACCTTTTCCATTAGACCCAAGGATTTATTCTTGCCCTTCGAAACTTCTAGGTTAAAAGGAGTTCATCTATAATCTCTTTGGAGGAAGAATTCTCCCTTTAATAGGTGTTTAGGTGAGCCTTAGGAAACAGCACCAAGCAGCTACACATCAGGGGTACAAAGAGGCTAAAATAAAGAGCTACCAGGTTTGTTCCCCACATGCACTACCCAGTCCCCAAATACACTGACAAGTGCAGGAGGAGCAAACTCCAGTGTCCTCAGGATAGAAATAGCAGTTCATGGGAGACAGTTCAGCAGGGTGTTCTATTAATGAGATGCTGCACCACTGAGCTCTGAATGGTACACATACTTTAAATGGGAATTCAACTTCTTTTTTAAGCCAAAGGATCCCTGACTCTTACTTTGAAGAATTTGGGAGTTTCATTTCCAAGAAGTGTAAAGAGAGTTTCACCACATGTAGCTGTTCCTTTAAAGAGTTGCAGTTGCATTTTGATCATGAGGCAATAAGCAGTGACTAGCATTCAAGGAGGACAAGCTACTCTCACAAAATTCAAAAACCTAGCTTACTTCCTACTGATTTCAGGAACAGGAGAATCCCACAATGAGATTTAAGCTGGGGCTGTTAGTGCAAGGAAATTCGTATTGAAGGCAAGCATAGCATCCTTAAATCAGCTCCATTATGTTGACATTATGCAGCAAAGCGCAGCTCTCTGCAAGGCTTCCGCTCTCAGAAAGAGCAGCCTATTCCACATATCTTAGAGACAGATTACAACAGTGTACTGCAACACAAACATCTCAAAAATTGAGCTGGATGCTTTGAAATGCTTCCAATTACATTTGCACACAAGCCCTTTGGTACACAACTGGGGAGAAATATGAAAGGTGGCATGTACACTGCATAACTTCTGCAAAGGTATGAAAATTTGGGTCAAGATTTACACCACCTGTCAAAATAAAGCCATATACTGCAATAATTTTTCTGCAATGACCTGAGAGTTTTGCTAGTTCATGCTAAACCATTACTGATTTAAAACAAAGTGCAAAGATGCTTAGAGAAGTGTACTCCAGTTATATCTTTTATTCAGTGGCAACATGACAACTTAGTGATGATGCTGCAGCCCACACTGCACTGCACCGTTAGAAGGACCCTGGGTGTTTTGCAAATACAAAACATTGAGCCAGCTATGTTGAGCACTTCCCTCACCTACTCCCACCCACCCTGGCTTTAGCCCAAAGCCCTCTGTTCCAGTTCCAACTACTTCCCTTTAGCACTCCTCCTGCTGTTTTAGGGAAACAGCTATTCATTCCGTAGCTTTCTGGCAGTCTTCAGAAAACCAGCATCCCACTCAGATCTGCCATGTTACCACTTCAGAAATGCAGTCTCACAGCAGAAAACCTTTGCCTTTCACACTGCTGTCATACCCTCACTTCACTCTGGGGCTGTGTTGAAACCTGAGCAGGCACTGTCCTGGCTGGCCATGCCTGCCAGCCCTGCTTGCCTTGGGGCTCCATGGAGCAGGATGAGGCTGCATTGCTGATTACCCCCAGCGTTTGTCCCTCATAAGGCTCCAGGCCTACAAAAATTCATCCTACCTGGAATGACAGCCTTTCCTTGCCCTCCACTAGCACGTGCAGGCAGCAGCACAGGCGTATTGGAAATATCCCGCTGCCACAGGAGTCGATGTCAGGGAATATGGAGTTCTCAAGGAGCTGGGATCTGATCAGTCAGATTTCCACTGCCATTGCTGCCAGGCTGCTGGAAGAGAAGGGCAAACGTGATAGGAGTTGTGGGAGTTCGTATTATGTAATGTAGAGGGTTCTCTGGGGCAGATGACAGGACTGGACCCAATGAGATAAACTTGCCAGGAAATACAGATTAATCATCATCCCAGTTCTGTTGTGCAGCAATTTGTCTCCTTTTTCACTGAGAGTTCTAAAAGAAATATAGCCATTATGTTTTAAAAGTACATTCTAAAAGTATGTTTTCATAAAAAATTGAGCATTTCTTGTGTGACCCTTCCTTTTCCAAACCAGAGGTTTGTGACATTGCTCTGTTTGTGACAGCCTCTCAGGAGCAGGAGAAAATGACCAAGGTCTTTGTTTCTTAGTCTTAAGTGCAGGTGGAAGACTTTTTATGTAACACAACTACTTCTTTCCATCATTAAATTTAAAGCCATTGATACGTCTTTAGAAATATCTAACACACTATCTAGATTTATTTACTTGGTCACAATTAATGGAGATATCCTTGGTATTTTTCAACTGTGGCATGACTTAAAAAACTAAAAATTGGAGAAAGTAATTTTAAACAAAATAAGGAAAGTACTTTGAAGTGAAATCACATTTGACAGTTATCTATTCCTCAAGGATCCCAGGTTGTTTCAGTCTTCTTCAATAATTAAATTTTAACACCTCTGTGCATTACAATGGATAAACAGAAATACAAATACGTTAAAGAGCATGTCAAAAATAATGTTAGAACCATATAAATCTCACAGGGAAACAGCTCTTACTCATGACAATATTTAATCTCTGGTCTTCTTAATATCCTGGATTATCTTAACACTTTGTCATAGTAAGCAATATCCATGGTTAGAGATATTATCTTTAGTTTGTATGCTGACAGAAAAAACTTTTTAGACATTATCCCAAATAAACCATGCTATGTATTCTCTAAGACAGGTCTATGTTTATTCAGATATTTTTCTACATTGTAGCAAAACTTTATGTTGATTAAATGAGGTTAATATAATTCTGTTACTATTGCCACAACTTATTAGTGGTTGCCTGCATGTCCATATTGTGAAAAATCTGTAGGTTGCCTGTATGACTGCTTCAGCTCTATTGGTTGGTGTGTAATAATGAATGTCTTTCAGACATTTTTGTTGAATTGTGTGGTAAGTCAGGTTTTTTTATGTTTTCAGATAAAAAGAAACACTGTTTAACACTATGACATTGGTTACACCTAGGTAAAACACTGCAGAAAAACTGGTGTGCCTGAAGAAGATTGTGTTGGAAAAAGAGCATCTGTTATCTGGGGTTTCCCATCTAATGGTTGCTCTGTCATGAAGATAAATGCACAATGATAACCTGAAGCACGTCTGTGTGTAGCAATAAATATTGTTGATGAAAACTAGCATGAAGCAACTAATAGCTTTAATTATTTGATACATTAATTTATTAGTTCTTATTTTTGCAGAGTGCTACATGCCAGCTGCTTGAATCATCTTATTGGTATTCTGATAAAAAGAGTGGAAAAGTAAAGCAGTGCACCAATTAAAATCCCTCTCACAAGAGAGTATGTTATCAACTGTATATCTCAGACAGGAATTAGGATATAAGAATCTGCCTGTTGAATTAATTTTTTAATTTTACTGTAATACAAAAATAGACAATAACAGGTAATATTTTTATAGATCAGATGAAGCAGAGTGGATAAAAAATTTGCAAATCTTTACTGTGTTCCTTATGTATGAATATGAAGCAGTTGAATTCTGATAGGTGAGATTAGAAGGAGATACAATACACATTGGTATTTGAGATTGTCAGAGGATGTAATCTTCTTATGCAATCACATATGACAATTGGACAAGATTGCATAGTCCTTTTTTAAACTTCATAGTTTAAAAACCTTTTTAAGATGACTGTCAGCAAACTCCTCTGGAAACAATCAACTCTGCTATTGCATTTATCTAATCACCAGTGCGATGTGGTAAATAGAGCAGGAATTCACAGGACCTGCATCATTCCCTTCTTTTGTTTGCACAGGCAACTCATTGGACTTTCTTTAGCATCATTCCTATTGTTCCCCATTGTTCACTAGCAATAAGAAGTTTTGCTCTGAATAGCTTTGACACCTACAGGAAAGTGTTTTTATCCCCATTCTAAAGCTGGATCAGCAAAAGCACTCTGCAGCATTTCATCCACACAAAACAATAAATCAATGTAGATTCAGAAAGATCTCCTGATCCTCAGCATTGTTACTTGAACAAAAAACCCCATCCCTCACTTCATACATGTTTTAGGAATTATGCAAATGTTTCACGTTCCTCTTTTCATTGTAACTAATGTTCACGTAAATTCTGAATGTTCATCTCTTGAGAAGTTCTAACACCGTTAACTTTGCGCACTGGTGTTTTGGTCTCCTGTAGGAGAACACTGTCCTGATATCTTAAACCTTTCTTTTGACAAATGCACACAGAAGGAATACATAAATACATATAAATACAAACTTGGCTTTACCTTTCCTTGTGGTCACTGTAAAAGAGCTGATAAGTCACACTTTCATTTAGTCACATACCTGTCCCACTTTAATACCTTTGATATTTACTACAGTGCAATTAAAGATTGTTGGTGTTTCCATTTCAAATGCTGGTTTGTGTAGTTTAAAAGTTGATCATAACATATATGGTTTTATACCAGTTGTTCAAAAGCTCCCATACAATTGGCTTTCTGCCAAAGTAGTGAGAAGAAAGTTGGCAACTTTTGAATAATTTTAGATCACAGATAACTTTAGAGTAGCAGTGATTATTAAGAGAAGCCATGACCAACACATTCTTCACTCTCTTTTACCTCTTCCCATAAGAAATTTGGGAAACTACTTCTTAGAATAATTCTAATCCCCTAAATCACTGGGAATTATTTTCAGTTGTGATTACCTTATCTGGTTTTGCTGCCAAATAAAGTAACAAGTGTTTGGGACTATTTAATGGATTTTGAAAGTCTTCAGTGTAGTGTTCACTGGAAGGAATAGCCAAAAGAGAAACTATTTTCTCAGTAAACAAAGACAAATTCTTTGCATTCTTTTTGTGTCCATAACATTGTTCCAAGTCAAACATCTTAGCAGCCAAGGATGCAGGAACATTCAACCTTTTACATAATTCATAATCATGTATTTGAATTGCTGACCTTTGCATGATTCTGCTTTGATGTTCTTTCCAGACTTTCTCCTGTGGTTTTGTGCTCTATAAAAGCAATACTTGTTGCAGGTCTGTTTCACATCCTTGGGAACTTCCAAGAAAATACTGTTGTTGCAGATGAGGCAGAAAATGCTGCTGTGCGGGCAAGGTCGCCCTGCTAGCGCTTTAGATAGGACTGAACTGGCCAGAGATGTCTCAGGAGCAGTGGCATCTGGGTGTGCCCCAAAGTGCCATGGAGCCGGGAGCAGGACAGAAGGGCTGAGCGACAGCAGGACAGAAGGGGTGATGACAACAGTACAGAAGGGGTAAGGACAGCAGGACAGAAAAGGTGAGGGCAGCAGGACAGAAGGGGTGACAACAACAGGACACGGCGTTTCCCAGCACACCGTCTCCCATTCCAGAGCAGCAGAGCAGCTCCAGTGGCAGCCATGGGGTCAGGCACAGGCTGCAGTGCCCAGCTGGAGCAGGGAAGCTGTGCCTCAGGGCCAGGAGCCCCTGGCAGTCTCCCAGCAGTGCTCCCCAGGTAAAGCTGCCAGAGCCCCCGGATACACTGGAGCTCCGTGTACGTGTCTGAAATGCCTTCCGGCACAGCTAATGGCAGTAGCTGCTCATATTTAGAGAACCAAATCCCATCCCCCCATCATTCATAGGGCCTTTTGATTGCTTCATCTTTTACATCTGAGCACTTTTTGTGCTTAACCAGTTTTTATTGATAGTGGTTACATCTAAACCCTGACCTTGCTGTTAGCAATAAAAAAAAAAAAAAAAAGCCTCTGTAGTTATAACTCCTTCTTTTCCTAGTTAAGGAAAGAGAGGACAGATCATGTAAGAATGTTCATTTTTCTCCAGGCAGAGAGAAATAATGGCACTGCAGCTTACAGCTTTGTAAGTAGAATATGAATGATAGGGGCATGTAGTCTCTTTTGAGCAATTAAAGCTGATATGTAGTTTGTTGCTCTCCTGAGATTACCCCAAAGTATGATCAGGGTCATACCAATTCAGTGGTGCTCCTTCATAAGCAAAGCAATAAAAAAATAGGGAAATTTTTCTTCCCCCCACATTGGGAATCATCCTCTTTTGTAGAAGTATAAAATTGGAACAATCAAAATCAGAAAACTGAAAGGTTAAATCATTCATTTCCTGAAACCAAGGAAGATTGAAAGGTATTAGTTCAACTATAATTCTTAGATAAATAAATCTGGATTTATTTTCATCCATTTTAATACACAATCACATGTAGATTCTACCAAAGCTACTATGGCTATCATGTAAGAGTATCAGTTCCAAAACTCAGTTCTCCCTCGTGTCCTTTTGACAGATTATCTCATTTTTTATTAATTAAACCCAAGGATTTTAGATTAAGAATAGAGATGAAAAATGAGAAAGCACGGACACAACCTGTGAAAAACAGTAACTTTCTACCTCTGCTATCCTTATATCATGGTTAAAACCCCACACACACATTCTGTACAGGATTTTGCACTTTCAGTGGTGAGACATAATCAACTAAGCTTACCCATGTGGATGCTAGGATAAATTGCTGCCTATTTGCAGGAGAGAGGAATCACCATCCATTCTCTGGCTGTGTGCTGGGCAGAACTCTGAGTAATAGCTACATCTTCTTGTAGGAACTCTGAAGATTTCTCCTGCTATTTGATTAGAACTGGCATGGCTTTGAACTGTGGGTTGTGCAGAAAGAACAGAAATTATATGTAGGCAAACAATCTAAAAATTCTACTGGAAATTTTTGGTGAACACAGTATCTCCATTACTCCCCTATTCATTTACTCTCTGAGAACTTTATTAAACTGGTTTGATAAAAAATGTCATTTCAATTGTGCTTCTAACAGGCATTTCTAAGACAAGTCAAGACGTAGATGTCTGCCTTCAGAAACTACTCTCACTTGGTCAATGTTTATTTCCTTGTATTGCTGGCAATATAATTAATCACAACATTGTTTCAACTTTGCACCAGAGGTCTTTGTATTAATGTTTGCCATTTTGTGACCATAATTTTGGCACAGTAGGATATGCTTTAGGCTTGTACTTGTCTGCAGTGATTTATTTTGTCTTAACTTAAGAATGTGCTTTGGTAGATAAGGGCAAACCTGTTTTATTTTCATGCTATCAAAGCATCAGCCTTGTCTTGATTTGACAGCATCCTAAGATAGTTTTACTACCACAGCAAATGCTGAATTAGTGTCATTTCCAAACTAAAAAATTATTATTAATATCTCATTTACAAGAGCAGTTTTCATATCAGGTATGTTTGTGGATTCAAAGCACTGAAGAAATCTTATCAACACTGACATATTCATGGTAGCAAAACATTTTAAAGCCATTTGGCAATAATGTAAATGATAAATTAAATTCTAAAAATTAGGATAAAAGAAGTAAAATAAGTACTTCTAATTGGAAGACAGGGGAAGAAATCTCAGTGACAAAGCCTTCAAATCAGTTATTACTTACTAGTTATTCAAATGAGTAAGATACTTAACCTATGAAAGCTTGAAGTTTGGTCATGTTCTGTGCAACACAAAGTGTAACATCAGTAGCTGTAACCTTTTAGTCAGGAGAAGCCTGACTACTTATGTTTTCCCCATGCCCTTTTATCCTCTTACCTGACATCTATGCTATGTGGGTGAGATCTCATGAGTCAGTGGAGTTCCACGTAGAGATCTTCAACACACAGCAAGTATATATTGTATTTTTAGGAATTTTTCCAAATAATAAAGATATTTGTTGCTGACTCTGGCAATTTGAAATATTTTGATTGTGGTCACTTATGTTCAACTGGAACATGCAACTGGATAAAACTGGAAAGAATTTCACACCTTTGCATTCAAATGAGACTAAGTCTTTTGCATTCCCCAATTCCATTTCTGCCAATTTGACAAATTGTGGGGAAAATATTGCTAACACTGTCACAACTGCAGAGGTTTTCTCGCTATATATGTATGTTTAAATGCCCACATTCTTATTAGGCATACACACAAGCTTCATTCAGTGCAATTTCTTTTATATTCTGAGATTGTTTTTACCATTTATTGATTAAATGATCACAGTTTTAGAGAATAATGCATGTTAGTTACAGGGTCCTCATAGTATTTACAGGAACTAATTCTGCATTTCACAAGAAATAGCTTGTGCTTGACCTGGATTTTCTGAACTTATTTATGCAGCAAGATGAAACCTCCCAATTTTTTCATGGCATTTCAGTGTGCTGTTCAATGTCTATATATAGACAGCCACTGCATATGTTGGAGCTACCTATAAACATCATTACTGCAAACATGGGTTTCACTACGCTGGGTTTTTACTTACTTATGCACAGACAGAATATTCTGCTAGCATGTGTTCTCAAATTTTCCTCATTCATGAGTTAAGTAATATTCTTTACTAAATAAGAAGTACTAAGGAAACAAATGCATTAGAGAAAAAAGAAAAACAGCCAAGAATAATTTCTTCAGCCATGAGACTTGCATGCTCTCGAAATTATGAAAAATAGATGGAATCCAAGGTCAAAAATTCAGTGGTGCCAGTCACAAAAACCACTGACAAACAGTATGGAAAATTCATTGCAGCAGAAGTTGGGGCAAAGCTTGCATCAGTGCTTTAGAAAAGACAAATATGTTGTGTAATATATTCAGAGCTGTCAACCCACCAACCTGTCCAGGGATTGTAATACTCATGATCTGTGAGACAAAAAGAAGGAAAGTGAAGAGATGGTTTTAAAAAGAGAGAGAGGGAGAGAGAAGGCTATAACAAATGATGCTACAACAATACACACTGATGAAAAATAGTGATAGAAGCGAACGTAGAAAACATTGTTTGAAATTTAAGTCTTCAGAATTCAAGAAAGGAAGCAAGGACCTCTAACAAGTTTTTTTCTTTCTGTGACTGTATCATTAATGATCTCTATGTTGTTCCCACAAAGAAAATTTCATCATAAATCCAGATTTTGATGCAGAAAGAGAACACCATCTATCCCAGCTCAAAAAGTGTGTCAATAGTCCCACCTGAATAAGATGTTACTGTAGGCAAGCTGAACAAAAATTAAGGTAGCACAAAGAAAGGTACAGATTTTATTTTCTCCACTCTTGGATGGCCTTTGGGAAAGACAAGAGTGTAGAAGAAACTGTATTTAAGTGCAGCAGCATCTTGTTTTTCTGTCTGAGCAGCAGGCAGATCTAAAGCCCTGGGCATGTGCTCTGCAGCTGCCCAGGCACAGAAACCAGGTTTTTAAGGCAGGAGCACAAGGTGCCTGAGGTGCCCCTCTAGACTGAAGACAGCGATGCCTGCATTTCTGCTTCTCTGTGTTGCTGCTTCAGAACTAAAATCAGCCAGAGCTTTATAACTCTTCTCTTTCAAGAAGCTACAAGGATATTAAAGTTGAGTTTTGGAGAGACTCAGGAATTTTCATGTATTATTCAGATTTGAACGTTTAAGAGGAAAGTAGTCATTTGTCAAACAGTTGTGTTACTCAGAATATTTCATTTAATAACCAATATAAATTTTATGAAACACTAGCACACCTGTGACAGGTTAAGACTACCCCTTGAGCCACCTCAAAGATGGGCATTTTTCTCATCTTCCTTTTTTGTTCCATTCCCGAATTTATTAACATTGCAGTTAAAGATGGAAAGTATTTTGTGACATATGGCAAGCCTTCTTTTCTGTCCCTTTTGTGAAGGGTTTTAAGGATCCTATAATTGGACCATAGTTAGACTGTAAAATGATAAATTATGAGAATAATTTTAAAACAATTTCCTGTAGTTTACTTTAAATATTTCACTTCATGCAGTTGCACAGATCTGGAGACTGTGCTCAAAAATATCCCTTAAAAAGACCTGCAAAGCTCTCCAAAACAAATGAGATACCTGTTTTGGTTTTTAAATGACCAGTTTGATGTCCTGGCTTCTAATTAAGGAAGATCTGCCAGCAATCCCACAGCTAGTTCAGCCACACAGGTCTTAATAGTCTTCAATGTGATAACTTCAGAATTTACTTGTGTCACTTTTCCATGTTTCATTCTTTGGTCAGAACTTCGGCCCTGACGCCATTCAGATAATTGTTAGTCAATATTAAAGTTTTGAAAGTAATCCTGGTCATACTTTCAGAAAGATGAAAATGGTATTAGAGTTGGTCAGAATAAAATTAAAACAAAATTGTCAAAAAATAATGGTATTCCATAACATTTTCAGATTCTTTTTTTCATTGACCTTCCAGCTCAAAATTGCTATCACATGATACATATATGTGCATACATGTTTGTGTGCAAAAGAAAGAGATACAAGCCCAAAATTAGGAAAGCTGTGGCAATACAAGATCAACAATTTCAGAATTTTCAGCTACACAATATTTTGCTAAGAAGAGTGAAACCTACCTGCATTCCTATGGGCAAACATTTAAAAGCCTGTCAGAATAATGATGCAGTTTTTGATCCATCCCTTCTTTAAGCACATTTCAAAAACTTCCTAATGAGAAAGAAATAGTCTGATTTAGAAATCAGCATCTATAACATTGTGTCCAGAATTTTGTAGATGGCAGTGTTTAGAGGCAGTGTGCATGAGTGTGTCAGGCAGAACAGCCAGCATGGAGCAAAACACCTCTCCAGCCACCAGTAACTACAGACCAGATCTGGGCTAAGGGCCTCTTCAAATAACAGGCTGCAAAATACATTTTAAAATAGCAAACATATCTGTTTTATAATATATTTTTTAAAATATGGTTTGCTTAATACTTGAGAAAATTTGGATAAATTATTCCAGGCAAAATGTGAAGTGAAACATCTCCTCTGCTGTTTAAGAAGTGGTGTTTAATGAACTGTTGACTCCCACTGAGTTTGTCAAGGCAAACAAGGGTCTGTACTGATGGGGCAGATATTTCACAATTCTCACTGCCTGAACTGAAGAAAGCATACCAGCAATGAGTTGTCTAGAACATGCAGATCCAGGAGTTGTACCATCAGATAAAGTACTTTGATTTTGCATATTGAGATGACTAAATATATACAATCTGAATAATAAAGTCAACTTCAAAGATACATAGCCTCAGTTATAAGAGATGTAATGCAAATATTGACTTTTAAAATACAGTTAATTTTTTTCTGCCTGGTCTGTTACCATGGTATTTTCTGGGTTGTTAATCTTATAAAATTTATTTGGTGGTGATTTATTGTTTCTTACGCATTTTTTTCTAATGTGTGTGCAGAACATTAAAATTCAGACATAGAATCAGCAACAAAATGTGTTGTACCTTAATATTAATTTTTTCCATTGCAATTCAGAAACTGGGCAACAATATTAAATCCATAGCTCTTAGTAAAAACCCTTGATTGCTAAAGGAATCAGTAAAAAAAATTACTTACTGGTCCCTCTTAATTGCATCCAACATACTCCAACATACTGCATTATTTGGCCCACTTGGATGCAGAACATCAGAAAGCAGTTGTTGGAGAGAGTTTCTAGGGTTAGAAAATTATTTTTCTGAAAGCAAACCCGGACAGATAAGATTAACAGTGGGGTTAGGGGTGCACAAAATTGTACCGATTTATGTAGAACTACACCACTTAAGAACCTAGGCTAGTTTGCTTTTAGTTGTCATGATATTTGGACTGATTTTTAAAATAAGCAAATTAATATTTGCAAAACTGTACTTCTTTGTAGCAATAAGCAGCAATGTTTGAGATTAAATTAATGATAATTTCTCTATTCTGAATTATTTAGGATATTTTCAGGCTAAGGTATACATAAACATCATATGATGTTGAGTCTGCTTCTTAACCAAATAATCTTTTCTCTAATTCTCTAAGTTAAAAATTTATAACGTTACCTTCTATCTAGATCATAGGTGCAAATATTTTACTAAAATTGCCTCTCTGTGGAAGGCAGAGCTGTAATACAGCACATATCATACTAGTGATATCATCTGAAATAAAACACAGATTGACACATTTAATTAGTATGTTGCTCATACCTCTGCATTTTCACCCATGAAATATGTGAATTGATATTAAGCAACACAAAGTAAAGCTGTCAACTTTTCAAATACTATAATACTATGCAGGTATAAAAGTTTTGCCTGTATTATTTTCTCTTAACTCCCCTGTCAAATCTGATTTCTGACGTTATTATCAGGCTACAGTATCTAAGATATCTAAGATAGCTTTAAGATGCCATATACCAAAGTAGCAAATCTAATTAGGATGAAATATTTGATCTATAATGGAAATAACATTATCTTTTATTTCCAGATGTCTGTACCATATAATCCCCATCCAACAGCATGCTGAATTTCCTGCCTGTGCTTGCCTTATCTTTTTTGCATAATTTTTTTCAGATCATTAATACATCCAGTTCTTGATTATAAAACCTTGTCCTCTCATGCAGGTCTTTTTACTTCCACAAAGCTATATTGCATTTTTAACCACTGTTTACAGTTTCCAGAAGCTCTAGATACATCGCCCCTTTCAAATAGCATACACCACCTACAATTCCAGTTCAGTAATAATTATAAAAATGCAGACATTAGCACAAGGCATGTATTAATGTTCTTATTATTTCATTATTAAATAGTCTTTCTTATAAAATTAATCAATACCGTAGACATAGTAAGTGAATTAGATGGTTTTCCAAGAATATGGCCTTAAGGGAAAGAAAAAAAAATTTGTATTTGAAAAAGCACAGCCCCTTTTCATATGTCTCAGGAAGAGGAGGGAGGTGGAGCTTCAATTCTGGTTTCAGTGCATTTCTGCTGTAGATGAACTGACATTTATTCTCTGTTCTGTCCCCGCCCCCTTCCCCGCTATCTTCCAGCAAACGTGTGTGACAACGAGCTCCTGCACTGCCAGAACGGGGGAACGTGCATCAACAACGTGCGCTGCCAGTGCCCGCCGGCCTACACAGGCATCCTGTGCGAGAAGCTGCGGTGCGAGCGCGACCCGGGCGGCTGCAGCCGCAGCTCGGGCCAGGGGCTGGCAGCCCTGGGGCCCGGCCTGCTGCTGCTGCCCACCCTGCTCATGGGCTGGGCACTCTGCAGCTGCTGAGGCCTGGGGCCCACCCTGCTCATGGGCTGGGCACTCTGCAGCTGCTGAGGCCCCGGGACCCACCCTGCTCATGGCCAGGGGCCCGCCCTGCTCACGGTCTGGGCGCTCTGTAGCTGCTGAGGCTCTGCCCGGCCATGCCGCGCTTGGACTGAACACAGCAATGGGCCGCAGGGAACGGGACACAACCCAGGCTGCACCACTGGAATCCCAAAGGGAAAAAAGAATAAAAATAACCACACACAAACTAGGAAGGCCGAACTGAACTAAGCCATATCACTCGGTCACGGACAGGGCTGCGAGTCCGACTGTTCAGCTGTGACTCGAGGCGCGTTGGCAGCGGCCTGTTCTGTCCGATCAACCAGCGCTGGCTGCAGGACTGACACGGCTTCCACAGCCCCAGAATGGGAAAAGAATCCCAACAACATCCGCTACTCCTCTCTGGTGCGCTACTGTACCTCCGCCCAGCGTGTGGACTGACCAAACCAAGGCATTCTTTGCTGTCAGTGCATTGTGGGTATAAGGAAATCTGTAAAAGCTGCCATATTGGCCTGCTTCAGCCCCCAAATCCTTTCCAACCTGTGCTTTAGTGAACGTTGCTCTGTAACCCTTGTTGGTTGAAAGATTTCTTTGTCTGATGTTAGTGATGCACATGTGTAACAGCCCCCTCAATAAAACTCAAGCCAGTCATATCCTTGTATACCTTAGCAGCACTGCATCAGTAAGATGCTGTGTTCACCTACTGTACAAGAGTGGCTATAGGACAAAAAGTGTATTTATCCTTTTGTATTCAAATGAAGTTATTTTTCTTGAAATAATGTACAATGTAGATTTTTTGTATTATTGCCTATTTGTGTTACCAGACAATTTATTAATGTATTTAATTCTAATCAGGTAAGAGAAAATTACTTTTTATTTAGTCCTTTTCTTTTTTCTTTCATTTAATTGTGCAGAGATTTCTCTGTATGGGCAACGTGCTGGCATCAAAGAATATCAGTTTACATATATAACAAGTGTAATAAGATTCCACCAAAGGACATTATAAATGTTTTCTTGTTGCTTTAACACTGGAAGATTTCAAAGAATAAAAATTCCTGCATAAACAGTTCCAGGATGACGCATTGCTATTTCTTACGGCCTTTTTAGAAAACAAACAAACAAAAAAAGTTTATGGTTTTACCATTCAGTATCTGGAAGAAACCCAGATTCAAAAGTGGAAATTACATCGTAACAATGTAACCTGGCTTTAATCTTACTGCTGTCACTTTGCAGACTCAAAATGTTAAGGGCATCATTTGCTTGAAGAAGATTTCATCAAATCCCAACCTTGAAAAAGGTATGAAAAGTTGAATAGTTCTCATCTTTGTTCTCTCAATTAATCACATGCATTACCCCAAAACTAAATTACAAGGTATTGTAGAAGCTGGTCTTTAATTTGCACCTTTTTTGTGGATTTTGGCAATGAGCAGATAGAGGCACAGCTTACATTATTTCTCCAAAAGTTTCATTTAAAATATATGTTTATATATGTACTGGTCTGCTTAAGAAACTGCAAAAACAGCAGCAATCACAAAAAAGCACCAAGATTTAACTTTTAATAAAGTCAGATTTAATATTTAGAAGGACTGTCAAAATATACAGCAGTGAGTAGATAAAAAGTGCTGCTCCAGCAAATAAAGTTTGTTTCAAGTATCGCCCAAGGTGTAATAAATTCTTGTTACTGCCTTTTATTAGGCCAATTACTGAGTGTGACAGAAAAGAATAGCAAGACTAGAGAAGCAAGCCAAAACCACAACAGTGTTTCAAAGTCCTGGGAAAAAAAACAAACCTAAAGGTAGCATGACTGTGTGAATTCATTTCCTGGAAATTTTCATCATAATGGTTATAAATATTTTACTGACATAATAGCCTAGTGTGGAAAACAATTAATCAGCAAAATAAAAATTCCTGAGAGAAATGAATTCTACCTGGCCGCCTCTTCAGATGGTGAACAGCAGAATTTAGGGCACTGCTTTCTTGGAGAACCTCTTTCTGCTGAGGAAGCAGGTTTTGCAGGACAGTACCCAGCCTTCAGAAGTGGGTAGGGAAACCAGGTCTTCATTTCTAAAAAGAAATAGGATTCTAAATGAGTACTATGAAGATGCTGATGACACCAAGCTGCTGCCTCTTCAGGCTGTCGCCCTGACCCTCTATCATGTAGAAAGTTTGCTGTTCACACTTGCACTCGTTTGTGGGCTAAATGAGATAAGGCAGAGAGAAATGAAGTGCTTTGCTAGTTGCCAGTCCTGGCCTACATGAGATTGCAGATATATTTTAGATGTTCATGAAATAAACAGAAAAGTACACTGAGCAGACTCAATGAGGAATATAAATGCTAATATAGGTGACATACAGAGCTGGAGACTACCTATAACTAAGTGGATTTCTGATATTAAAATGGGGAATTAAAATTTTCTTATATTACCACAGACCAATTCAGATTGTGTAATTATTGCAAAAGAAGCACTTTAATTGTGATTATAAACTCAAGGCTTCGTGAAAGTGCTAAGTAAGCATGTTATCCTCTTTTGGTTAGAAGGGGTTCTGCCAGCAGTGCTGAAGTGTAATGAATATAAGATCACAACCAGCTCAGCTACATTTCAATTTCATATACTTGGGATCTTCTAAACCAGGGCAGAGTATATGGCTTTCCACATATTTAGCTACCATTTTGTGCATTTTGTCCTCCCTCACCTATTAACAGAATTATAATTTTATACAGGAATACATTCAGTGGAAAGTCTTCTTATCAATCGTGCTTTTTTTCAGCTTCAGTATTTTTTGCTCCAAACTCCTACTAAATTAAAATTTGAGTGTCTCTGCTACTGTATTTCAAGTATATTTCTAAAATTATGGGTACATCTATGAGAGAGATTTACAGCATTCAGCATTACTTTACCTGCAATTTTTTCCTTAGTGTAAAATGAAGCCAGAACTTGCTCCCCATTTCAGAAGCTGTGAAGAAGAACAGATTCCTTTTTCTGAGCGCAGGGTAGGATCTCTCCATGATAAGATGCAGTTGCAGCATCTGCTTTATTTTTCACCAGAAAATATAGACCCCTTCCAGCAAATTGGTGTTTCTTGGGATGGGTATCCTCTCCTGTGAGTGCCTGTAAAATAACAACACATTCATGATACTGAAAAAGGCCAACCCAATCCCTGACCTAGGATTTGGCTTCTGTATCAAAACGCAGCAAAAGAAACCTACAATGGAATTACCGTTTTCTGTCTGATACTTTTTTCCTGGAAGGTTTCTCATCCAAGAACTGACCAGGCTTTAGATTTTTAGTTGTCCAGATTATAGTTCAGAGTACAGTGACCCTAAAACTAGCATTCATCATAGATTTATTCAGTTATATTTGTTCCAGCTGCTTTGCTAAATCAGTCCGTCCTAGTCCACTTGCTATTCCTGTGTTTGTACCTAGAGAATTGGTTCTGATCCAGGATTCACAAGTGTTTAACACCTGAAAATGGGGCAGCTTCAAGGTGCTGCTCCCTGACAAGAGCACTGCAGAAATTTCCTCTTCACGCCAGCCACCTTTCTCTCAGGGAAATTAAGAGAGAGGCATCTGTCTTCATGTTACCTAATTGTTTCAAAAACAGACTATCCAAATGGAAAAAAAAATCTAGTCAGATGTAAATTGACCCCAGATATTGCCCTCAAAAATAATTGATCTAATACTTTATCATGACAGACCCACAGGTGAGAAGTTATTTCATGTAGTGAACAGAACAAAAAAATAATGTGCAAAAGACTCCTCGAATTTCGAAAGAGCTCCTCTGCTTGCATATAATTTTATACATCTTTCTCATAACTCCAAGATGCATGGGGGATTTGTTATAACCTCATTGGGATTCTAGGTTTATTAAACCATTGAATTAACTAGATTCATCCATGCATGCAGTTTATTCACCTGTGAGAAATATGAGTAATATGTTTCATAGAATATGCAAGACCAGATTTTCAGGCAACCTTCAGCCTAGCGTTCATGTTTGTCCTTGCAAATGCAAAGTTACAGATGTAAATATTAAGACATAATCAATTCATTCCCAAGAAAAACTGTAAGTTTAATTATTTATGGTTGCAAACATTTATCCACTACAATGCAGATCTAGTATTATAAATTAGAAATTTTATATTAACCAACCTTTCCCATCCTCACGCATTATCAAAAAGAGAAGGATAAAAGTATATGCAAAACAAACAAGTGGAGTGGCAGCATTTTGCACCATATGGTGCATTTCATTTAATGAAATGAAAGTTCATCACCAGAGCAGTATGTTCACCAAGACACCATTTTGCCATAATATGCAACAGATAAAATTTCAGTACAAAGCATATGTTTTCCTTTCTTGTTTTTCTGGCCATCATTATCTATACAGACACAAACATACAGACAAAGAAATACTGTTTGAGACTTTTTGCAGCCTCAAATAGTACAGGGTAAACTAATTTATGCAATCGAGACCTAAACAGACTGCAAAGGCTTCAGGCTGGTGTTTCTGCATACATTGCTATCCAGTGCTCCTCTCTGAGGAGCGCTGGGTAAAGATCACACCATGGAAGGCAGTGTATGGGAGTCCCAGAGCAGGCAGAGAACCAATGTGCCAGCCCAGTTAGAGAGAGCAACCCAGCAGGGTATGGGCCCTGCATCTGGCAGCAGGGGCAGGTCTCACACGGGGACACACCAGGCATCACTCCCCCATCAGAGCCTCACATCTGTGTTTGCACTTGTGCTTGTTCCAGGTCCAAGGTACCTCATGAGTACACAGGGCTCCCCAGAGGAACTGCTGGGCACATCTGCAAATCTACTGTTGTCACTGGAAATATACTTCTTGTACTGGAACCAACTGTTGTTGAGGAACTGAAGTTAAAGCAGTGTTTTCTGGGAAAAGAGGGTCAGAGGTGGGGTCTGGGGCTATGCTTGTCTGTTTAGAGAAAATAGGACTGGTTTGGGATGAGTATTTTCCATTTATTATATAGTGTAATTTTCACCCTAATACTCTGTGCAAGTATTTGTGACATCCAAGAGCAAATAAGTAAATTCTAACGCTTATATATATATATAAAAACATGATTTCTCATGAATGAACAAAAAAAAAATTCTCTGATTTCTGATTCAGCTCCATTGAATGAATGGATTTTTTAAAATAATTTTTTCTGGGTAGGACATCAATTGTTTTGAGATTAACACATTCTCTGCATTCAGAAGTGCAACACAATTCCTCCACAAAACTACCAAAAAGACCTGATGACATGTAGATCATTCAGGCCCTTATTCTGAGAGTTTGTGTAAAGCAAAAAGTTCCCTGGTTTTACGAAGCCTCAATCTAGCTGATGGTTTCACATCTCTCAGTGGCTGTCATCAGTGTTACCTGAACAGATAAATGAAGACATTTCAAGCATTGTACATCAACTGGGAACATGGTTTACTTTGCACCTGCAAATAATTGTAGATGCAAAATTAGTGGCTGCTGTCTATATTAGTTGTTTGCAATTGACAGTACCAAGAAATCTCCTTTAAAGTCTTGAGTCTCTGACTGGATTCTGCAAACACATTGAATGAAAAAATGTATTTGCTTGCTGTAACTAAATAAATACAAGTCTAAGTCATTCTTACAAGATTCTAATGACACTCAAAGTCAAAGCACTTCCATTTATCACAAGTGAGATACTTCAAAAGCCCTCAAAGATACAATAGGGCTAGACTTTTATTCTCTACAGTCTATAAACATTCAGATATTTCAGGTATCTCTTAGCAGAGATGAAGAAAGTGATTCAGAGAGGTAAATGAAGTTCCCTGAAACAACCCAAGAAGCAGTTGGCAAAGTCAAGAAACAAATTCACGACACTCGAGGTTCACAGCACATTGAATATGAACACTGTTACACTACAAGAGGACTGAAAACTTCTTGCTAGCTTTGGTTACAACTACCACTATGTATAGCATTGGTATATACATAATATAATATTTTTATGCATAACCTATATTATTAATTAGAAAATACTACTTCACACCTCCTTAATAATGAGGATCAAACCAAATTTGTTCTCACTAGTAACAAGCAACACAAGATGTATCCCAAATGGTGTGAAATTATGCCTTGCCTGAACAGGTAACTATTCTTACTTAAGGTCATTGTTTCTTCATTTTATTAAGGGTTATGTATACCAAGGTCACAAAGAAGATAGTATTCCTGCACTGGTATTTTAATGAGAATAAACAACATACAGTGGTTGATAAATTAATGATAACAATCATGGTTGTAACTATCATGATATCTCATAAATTATTTCCTATAATTTAATATTAGTCATCTTAATTGCAGGAGAATTTAATGTATTTGCAAAAATGCACTAATAAATTTAAACAAGTATTAAAATAAATTATTTTATTGTTTACTTGTGGCTGGTTTTACTGACCCTATTCATAGTAAGTGTATTATATTCCTCTTTCAAAACGGACCTACTAAATACATGCCCAGCTCAAAGTCATGTATGCCAAAAACCAGTAAGCTAAAATATAATGACAGTCACATTTATAAGCTGAGATTTGCTCATCTAATAGCACTAAAAAGCATTCACAGGAAATGGAATTCAAATATTAAAACAAAGTCTTCAGCTTCACAGTGTAGAAACGTAAAAGGTTAAACACAGAGATGAATGTTTGGGCCCAGCAGAATCTAAAGATGCAGACCAGCAAGATCAAGATAAAGTAGAACTAAAAAATTTTGTTGTTATACCAATCAGACACAAATTTTAGCTCAATTCAAACAGAAGTGTATATGAAAGGTAACAGAATCCAGAGGGAAACAAAGCAAAAAGGAAAAAAGCCCACTTATATCAAAACTTACAATATTGTAAGTCTTGATAAAAGACTTAAAATGAGGATGACCCAACATGGGGAGAAGGAAAAAGAGAACATAAGCCATGCCCAGACTGAAAATATGCCAGGTCTCGGGGGAAAAGTCAGAGTACTACATACATTTTCACCAGTCTGTAGGTGCAGACTGATTTGGAAACTGTGGGACTTGAGCTTCACACACAGGACAGTCTTCACTTGAGGATTTCACCTTCTGAGTGATACACTGCTCACTCACCTGCTGGAAGAACCCAGGCCCTCAGCACCACCTCTGCTTTGACTTTGCTCCAGCTGTGCACTTCGCACATCCAGATGTTCGTCAAGCAGAAGCGTTTCCCCACATCACAGGCCTGGCTCAGGCCACAGCACAGTGAGCACAGTGCAGGGAGAATCCTCTTCCCAGGATCTGTGTCATGCCAGTAGTTGCATTTGCTCTTTGCCACACACATCTGAAATCTCTAAAAGTAATTTTTATGAGGACATAGAAAACTAAATGTGTTGTGAAGAGAATATTTTCGCTTCTATTGGCATCTGCAGTCACCACGTACAAGAAGGGGCTGAAAGGCCCTGAATACACTGACTCATTTGATGCACGTCTTGTTAACAGCTCTTACCTCTAATTACTGTTGCTTGGAAGGATGGCAGAACTGACATGTAGAACACCTTGGTAGTTACATTTATCACACTGCTTTCTTTGCTATACTCCAGCTTGCTTTCTTCCCTCATGTCAGGGTTTTTTCTATGCCCTCATAAATTTTTTTTCTTACTTTGCTCTGCTGATCTCCCACAGGCACTAAGTAGGTGGATTGGTACCTATGAATTAGTCTTGGCAGTGCTCTTTTGCCTTCCCAGATCTGATAGAGGCACAACGACTTTTACAATTCGCTCATTGAGTAGGATGTAAGGAACGATGACTAAACTATGTAGATGGAGTGCTGAACAATTTTTTGACAGCTTTCTCATTCACTGACAATATCTAACATCAGAATATCTCCCAGACTGTACTGAGGTTAGCCTCATGACATTACTGCAAAGCAGAGAAGCATGTTATTTCCATTTTATTCGTAAGGACTGAAGCTTGAAGATGCTGAGAGACTTACAAACTCAATTACAGAAAAAGAGATTAATTCTGACACCTCGTCCACCGCAATAAGTACTCAGACCTACAGTTCCCTACTCCATCCAAATTACCCAAATCTGAAGTTAAGTAGTCTCCCATCTGCATGCATTTGCCACCCACTTACCTCAGATTATCCCATCCAAGTCTATTTTACATTACACCTCCCAAAACATTGGAGTTTCAATGTTGTGATATTTAACTCACACGTGTGGTTTTGCTGGTTTGTTTTTCTTCTCTTTGGCACTTCAGTTCAAGGTTAGAAGGAAACCACAACTACTGTTTTGTGAAGGGATGTCATATATGAGTCAAAGTAATTGGAAGCATTTTAACGCTGATAAATTAAAGACATGTATACAGAAAAACAGTAGAGCACTATAGTTCTCTTCCAAACTAAAGAGATTATTATGGGGTTTCTTTTTCCCCTCCTTGTCTGATTTTTATTTAACCGGGTATATTAGAGTTCACATAATAATAATATTATGACTTGATAAATACATATAATATCTTTATGGTTTGAAATAACTATAGCTTAGGCATTTAATTTCTTCTAAAAATGTCTAGGTACTGACCCAATTATATTTTGATACATAGCTATTTCTTGCTTACTGGAAATCTGGTAGCAGAAAGACCCTACATTTTGAATAGGCTCATAAATATATATTGAATTTAATTTTTTAATACACAAAATCCATTTTCCTATTGTTTAGATGGTTTGCTGACTGCTTGAGAGAAATATTTTCTCTAAATATTTTTGTTTTGTACAACTAATTAGTCCATAAATCAGTACATTGTAATATGGCAGAGATTACCCTCAAGCCAATAGAGAACAACTGGTTGAATGTACTTACTTTCTTTGTAATTCAGCTATCTCCAATGTCTCTGTATTTTCTTATGCTGCTTTCAGACATTGTCTTGCCACTCTTTTCTCTCTTTCTATTCTTCAAAGGTACATTATTTAGCCAATAATCATTATTTGTATTAAACACCAGATTTTTCCTGTGTTTTGAATCAAGCACAGTGAGCTGACAAAGCACATAAATAAATAACTAGATAATCACAGAGTAATCAGTTTGATTCTGTAGTAGGAATTTTAACATGCTTTCCATTTTCACATTACTAGGGTCATTTACTGATAATAAAATTGTGCCAACTCTTAAGCCAAAAAATGTCCCTAAAAGAAGAGAGATGAAGACTTCAAATATAAAATTCCCATAACAGAAGTCAAAGATTGAATTGGAAGCCAGTTCAGGATGGCAACCATGTTTTTAAAATGAAGTGTAAGCCCATGCTGAACTTGGAGCATGTACTTTAATAATGCCAAAGTCCTCTTTAGTGTATTTTTTATCTTCCTTGTCTCTAATGCAGACTTTATTTTCCTCAAATGGCTTATGATGGCTAAGAAGAGATAGGATCAGTCTGAGACAGTATCACCAGCGTGCTGTGTGCTCTTTGTCATCCAGTCTGGTAAAACTTTAAAAATTAAAGCGCCAAAACCAGAGACAGACAAGCAGAGACAGGCATTGTCATTCCTTCTGGAGGCTCCAGTTCTGAGAGGTACTTCTTGTATGGCAATTAGTCAGCAGCCTTGGTACAGCTGCTAATGGAGATGTGCACGCTGATAACAAAAGCTATCAGTGGATTCTTCCTCAGCTGTCAATCTTAGCAAAGCAAGCCAAGGGGAAGTGAAATGGAGATGAGCTAACCCTGCATATCTCAAAACCAGGCCTCAGAAAAGGAGGAAATACACTTACAAAACACTCTGAAAAAACACAGAACTTTAGTGTAAATGGTGCATCTATTCTGTGAACAATTAGGTTTCATTCTCCAAGGAGTGACCAGTTTGCATTTGTTAACGACCTGTTCCAGAATCCATTAAATGCAAAGGAAAGCCTCACCTTGATTTCAACAAAACATAATCAGGTTTTAAATTAGATTGAAAAATAATTTCAGGAAAAGAAAAAGTAATCCCTTAGGCATTATCTCTCTGATTCTACTATAATCTGCAGCATTTGTACAGCTCCATGTACTATTTATTGTGCATTATTCTATTGCAGCACTTAAATTATTCTCATTTCAATGTTTCCACAGACCCAGCAGTTCTGGTGACAAATGTCTTAATTTAAGATGCTGGTCTGTATGGCAGGCACCATTTCTATCCAACAGAGAAAGGAACTCCCTAGTTGAAGCTGTTTTCACCAACAATTTGTTTGCCAGCAGCATGTTTTCCTGTTTAATCCGTGTTAACATTTTGTTCAGAGTTATCCTAGCTGGCATGTATTCTATCTGATAAACATCTCCTCTTCTCCCTCACAAAAACATTATTTATTTATGACATTATTGTTACAGACAGCTAAACAGCCAAGAGGGAAACACATTTGCTTTTCAACAAATACCTGCACATGCTGTTAAAACTGCATCATTTTTCTTACAGAAACATTCAAAAATTGGTAAAAGGCTTCCTAGGATGTCTTTGGTATCCACTGAGAGCAAGGAACAGAGATAGACACATGCAGCAGTACAAAATCAGCACGGGTTCAGGAGAACAAGAGGAAAATAATGACATTTCAGGTTGTTAGGCTGATATATGAAACCTTCTCCTTTCCAGCCCAATTTGTCATGACTTCATGACTAAGTGAACTAAATGGACTTGAGATAAAATGATTCAAATCAAGAGTCTCAAATTCATTCATGTTCTCTGTATCTTTGCCAGCACAGGAGCTGGCTGCTGTATTACTACTAAGAACCCAGTACCCAGACACAAACAGTGTGAGCCAGCACCAAATGATCTCTGTCAGAGGTCACAGTGTCACTAGGCTCCTTTATGACTGACACTAAAATTAAGAAGAAAAAGTATAAATCAAAATTTGTCAGAGAAGCAAATAGCCTCAAATTCCCTATCACTTCACCAGCTAGTAACACATGTAAATCCTCAGTGACAAAAACACTATTCATTTTCAAAACAACTCAAAACCCTGCATCTGTTTCATAAATTACACCAGAAGTTGTAATAAGTCATCACTTTGAGTCTGCACTCAGCTACACAGGACTGACCATTTCCCATATCTCCGAAGTTTCTATTCTGTCCAGGGTCTGTACTTTTACCAAAATAGGAAGATTCTAGTGTGTCTACTAGTTTCCCCACCTTCTGTGTTACCTGTGTCTAAAAGTGCAAGATTCATTACCACATAGATGTCTTCCAACTTTGTGATACCATTCAAGACATAACACATATCCTCAATTCCTTTTAACTGACATATCCTTGGATTTTGTCACACTGGGCTAGGAATTTTTCACGGAGAGAAAGATTACTCTGGACAGGCTCAGGTCAAAGAAGCAAAACTAAAAAACCTGGGGAAAATGGAATGCATAGACTTTAGACAAGCAGAACAAAGGCAGTCTTTAAAGATGGACTCAGTTGTAGGTCTGTTATTTAAGTAATTCACCAAAGTCGAAAATTATTAGCTTAGCCCCTAGAAGTTTTGCTGCATGCCACTGCTCCCAAGAGCAGGTCAGATTCTGGTTAATGAGTCTTGCCTGCTTAACGTCTTGCAAAAGATCAGGTCTTCCAAAACTTAAAAGAACTCATGCACAAACAAAAACATCTTTTTTCTAACACACCCTAGAACTTTATAAACTTCTTTCAACAGTGCTGAGTAAGTGGAGGTAGTACTCATAAAACCTTCTTAGAGACATGCGTTGTTGGTTGCATTTTCAGATTCATTATTCACATAGCTCCACTCCCAGCTGAAGACAGTGGGGCCATTAACTCAAAGGTATGGAGACTAAACTCCAAATTCTTGCACCCAGTGAGAACTGGGCACTGTGCACTTTATTTCTAATCAGGTCTTAGCACAAAACAGGAAGGTCTGAGAGTTTTAAATAATAGAAAGAAGGGGGAGAAGGGGGAGAAGGGGGAGAAGGGGGAGAAGGGGGAGAAGGGGGAGAAGGGGGAGAAGGGGGAGAAGGGGGAGAAGGGGGAGAAGGGGGAGAAGGGGGAGAAGGGGGAGAAGGGGGAGAAGGGGGAGAAGGGGGAGAAGGGGGAGAAGGGGAGGAGTCTTTGGGTTTTAGAAACGACTGACCATCTGGTTTCTTTAGCAGCCTTTAAAAATCCAAGATTTCATTGTTACCCTCGTCATCATTTTCACTTAAACACACTCACACAGGCAGAGCACTCTGAGCCCAGCTCTGCTCCTCAGCCTGACATCTCGTGGCTGTAAGGGACATAACACTGCTGAACCAAACACCCAAATACCATCCCCACACACAGAAGCAGTGTAATCCCTGTATAATTTAGGCAAATGCAAAACAGCTCTTGAGTAATGCAAGATGATTACTTCATTTACTTAGATGTGCTGTGGTGTCAGCAGCATAAGACAAACTGTAAAGGTAAACCACAGTTACAAATAATGCAAAGCTTTGGTTAACTGGACTACAACAGATGATATGTTGCTCAAAACTGTAAACCTGTCTAATCTGAAATAAGAATTTCTAGAATATCTATAGTTATTCTTTTGATACTGCTAAATATCAGTTCAATTTTTTGCCACAGGAATGAAACCACTCCTGCTGCAAGAGCAGAATTTGCACAAGAAAAATGAGTGTCTTCTCAACCAGGAAGAAAAACAAGGAAACAAAGAGTGGGCTTTCCTATATACATAGGCATAGCATGGGTACCTGTGCCTAGCAGGAGAGAGGGAAACGCCCATGCTATCAAGAGTAATTGCTTTTTCTTTTCCTAAAAGAGTTTTGCTGTTGATTCAATTTCAAGCAAAACAACTCAAAATTCAGGGGAAGAAAGAGATTCTTCCTTTTAGCAGGATTTGCTGCAGTATCTGAAGAGGTTTGACACCTCCTGTTCTCCTTTTCTGGCATAGAGAACAACAATAAAGCAGTAACACAGAGAAAATAATTTCTGCAGTTTGATTAGTTTCCACACCAGATGTTCCCACATATATTCACATCTCCCCAACTCTCCTTCTCCAGCCAAGAGTGTGTGCAGCTGCTACTTCTGTAGTCAACACCAAAGCTATTTAACAGAGTTATTAGCAGGGGGTTTACATTATAGATCCCACCACTATTCTCTAGGGGTGTGCTTCTGTTCCCATTGAAGTTAAGGCATCATTGCACTCATTATCTTCAGTGAGTCAGAAAACATGGCTGGAATTTTTTTTCCACTCTGTTACAAACCTTCACTTTCACCTCTTCCAGTCTATGATTTTCATTTCATTTTCTTGCTGGTACTGTAAGGCTGTGCAGCTGTTCACTGGCCAGCTCTGGGTTTTCATTCTTTGTGAAACAGATTCTACTGGCAAACAATTTTAAGCAGCACCACAACAGGTAAAAAGAGTTGTTTGTTTGTTAATTAAATTTTAGTTACCATAGATTTCAAGAAGTGGGAAGCATAAAGTTGCATCTCATTAATGTACCACTGACTGAATAAACCTCAAAGGTGGACATGAGGACACAAGCATTCCCAGATGATGGCAACATTCAGGAAAATTCCAGCAGGGCAAGGTGTGGTCCCTCAGCTCTCAAATGGGCACTTTACAATAAATTACAGCTTCTGTTCATTTGGGGGAAAAACGTTCTTACTTAATACTGACAAGAAAACTGCCACAGCCTTTGAGCTCTGGGGTTTGTTTTAATTGCTGTGGTTGTGAGTAAGGCTTCCTGTAACATGCAAAAAAAAATTACTGCATATCTTATTAAGAAGAAAATTATACATGTTTACATTTCTAGGAACTCAGTATCTGTATAAATTCTGCAGCCAGTTTGTCTTCACAACTTATGTGTCTTGTTGCAGAAGATACACATGTGCAATGTTTCCATTAAGGATTTAAGGTTTTTTGATGCAAACTAAAAGTGATCTGAGGTGGAAACATGCTGGTGGAAGCATTGCAGCAACAGCTGGGAAGAAATCATTCTGTATACCCCCAGTGCTGTCCATGGGGATTTTTGCCACTGGGTTCTCAGCATGTGCATCTGAGGACCAGTTTTTCTGTGGGGATGATCAGGTGGAAAACAGCAATGAAGATGATCAAAGGGCACTGGTTATCAGCTGAAAGCTGCCACTGTCCAAAAGGCACATTTTAAATATGGAAATGCTGGGTTAGCTAGATTAATTCAGGTAACTAAAAGCATTAATAAGGAGCACTGCTTTTGGAAGGCCGGTGATGGCAGGAACTGATCAGTAACCACACAATTTGAGGAGGAGGAGGAATGGTTCTTTTCTGTTCCCACCCATGAACTCCCTGTAAGGACCCAAGGTATGGTGCTGCACTAGACCAGTGAGGCTGGGCGAGTGCTGACAACACACTGGGCAGGTACTGCCAGCAAGTAGGAAGGCACAGAAAAATAAGACACATGATAAAGTAGTCAGAGAAGCCTGGGCCATGCATAGGGGTGTGCACAAAAGATCAGCAAACCCAGCCCTCCCACTCAGAAAGGCACAAGCTGATAAGCTAAGGATCTCTTCAGAACAAGGGTGGTATCATGAGCCTCCAGATGCCTTAAAGGGAAGTAATGGGTACAACTAACTCAGGTAATTAGATGTAAATTATCATATTGTTCATTGGACTTGAAATGTCACAATGTTTATCAATCTCCTGTGGTGACTGGTATTCCAATAAAGAAATCTTGTGCAACACCAGGCAGAAAATGAAAAGGACTCACAAAGTAAAATCATCCATGGTTTGCCTTCTCCTGGCTAAATGAGGCAAAGAAGGATAAAACAGCACAGAACTAGAGAAAAATTACATGACTAACAATGTCTGTATACTAATCACCGAGAGCAGAATAAACAAACAAGGCATCCATATTTAGCAGGTGAAGTCTTGTTTTCCTGAGCTTTCATGGGTACTGCCACTAACTTCAATGTAGCCACAATTTTATCCAGAAAAATATATCAGGTGAAACTCTGTCAGAAAATGAACAGAGTTAAGATGTGAGGAACACTGCATACTTCAACATTAAATAAAAAAATCTTTGTGGTGAGAATTTTTTTCATCACTGGAAAGTAAAATCCCTCTGCATTACACTGTCCCAGTAGCTCCTTCCCCTCCCTCATGCACAGCTGACTGTAACTCACTCTCTTCTTGTTATAAGAGAGAAAACACGAGGGCCTCTTTCACCTGTGTTAGCAGAACTGGATTTTTAAAGCTCCAAAGATGCAGAAATTACGTGGAATTCCTGAATGCATCTAAAATCTGTCCCACAAGTCCAGCAGCAATGAAATAAAACAAAGGATGTTTTATTATGCTCCAAATCTCTCTTGAGAGGTAAAAAGTGAAAGCAAGCATAACCTGAGTAGAAAGGATAGCAGGATATAGAAAAGCAAAGAATATCTTGCCCAAACTGAAATGGTGCAAGAAAGTATCATTTGGTCCCTGCCTCCCAGTAATCACAAAGCCTTGTCATCCCAAATGCTTAGGGAGACTACACGCCAACAAAGAGCTTCCCCCGCTTCCACTCCCTTCAGCAAGCTCATTTCAGTGAGTTATAAAACACAAATATAAAAAGACTTCATTGAAACTAGGAGAGAGCAGATGTTAATTACAGCAAAAATGGTCTCAAAGCCAAACTGAAATTTGGTTTGGTTTTGCACAATTAGTTGGGCAGCACTCCCTAGCAGTGCAAACTGCAGGGCATGCAAGCCCTGACCACTTGAGGAAGATATATGTAGAACCTGCCCATCCTCTGTAACTGAGTGTCACCTCTGTAGTTAGTGCCAATTGCCCTTAAGCTAACGCATCATATATCTTTTTGACAAGAGTAATGGCTGGGTTCTGACAATGAATAACTGCCATTTCAATTGAAAATGTTAAAATATAACTGAAATCAATCATTAAATTATTAGTGAAAAATGTAGGAGAGATGATGGAAGTGTATAACTTCAGTGGAATTATCAGAAGCTTGACTGGCATTGCCTTAGTTCTAATAAGGATTCCGTACAGTGCCAGCCACAAAAGCAAATGGAAATGGTAGTTACAGCACTCTGAGTCTCAGTGACTAAGAGCTGCACTGCTAACCAGAGGACAGCCAAGCTCCTAGATTGTTTCCATTCCACCAAATCTAGTGCTTAATTGCCTAATTCCTCCATTTTAAACTGTCAAACTACTGAAAACGCTAAAGCTACACACACTGTTCCAATATGAGCAATAAAGCTGTGTTCCTCAGGGTCAGCTGCTGGGCTCCCCCAGCACACTATTTCTGGGAAGTAAAGAGAGCTGAACAGTAAGTGCTGCAAGTGTCTCCCTCCAAACCTCAGACTTCTGCAGTATGCCATTGTCTCACTTTCAGTAATTGAAATTAAGCTCTCTAAATATTCCAATCAATTACATTTTGATTTACCACCTTTCATGGCATTTTCCTTTTCCATTCATTGGTGCACTTGACTTGTATTTCCTACACGGACATTGTGTGATAGAATTATATGTCATTCTTTTAAAATATCTCTTTCCTTCTAGGACAAGTTTTAGACTGTACCCTGCACAGTGCCCCTGGACTGATCTATCCTCTCCCCAAACCTAGCACCAATCTCCAGTCTTTTCTACCACCGCTATGATTTGAATACTGATCAAAAGCTTCCCCTGAATCCTGTCTCTATAGGGCTGCACTAAGCATAACAAAATAACAGAATTAAACATCTTCCAGCACCCATTTGTAAGAGAGTAGTGTCTGATTTCCTACATTCAAATGCATCAGTTGTAGTCCTTGTCTCCCCTTGAGGAATAATGGTTCCAAACCACGACTGGACTTTCCCCACCTATCTGCAATATAGGGTAATTCAGACTTTGGGATTGTTCTTCCTACACCAGCCACTAATCATTGCCAAACAAGTGAGAACAGCCTTGTGCCAGCTGAGGGGCAAATGGATGATGGAGGTATCATCAGTGCAGCTCTTCAAAACCCACTGATTCAAGTATCACTTTACTGATCAACTGTTACCTGTTCTGCAATGGTTGAAAACTTTGGTGTTTTCAAAAAATGAATTTGAAATATCCCTTTGTATTCTACCCAGCCTCTAAAATACTCCAGCATTCAGACCCAGCGCTTCATCACTCATACTCCGAGATCATTTTTCTTGCACGCACACAGCTGTTACCCACCCGTCACAAATACAATGCTTTTCTTCAGCAACAGAATCCTCAAAATCTCTAAATTAATCTATTTCCAACACTGTTATGCAGACTGAGACTTTGAAAAAGCCTTTGGGATAGTAATCTCTTCACTACAAGTATCTATTCTCCCCATGTATAAACACTGCAGAATATATCCTTTAAGCTGATGTTATTTGTTCTTAAAGTACCAGAAACTAATTAGAAAGCCATGCCTATACTGTACCAACAATTCATAAGGCCAAAGAAAGTGACAGGGTGGAAATGTTTTGAAAATTTAATTAAATTTTGGAGAATCAATAAAACCATTTATTTTGTTCTAGCACCTGTTTTTAGGCAACAATATCTTCATGTTGCTGCCTGTTTGGTTATATTAGAAATTACATGATCTGCTCAGCTGCAAAAAGACTATTGATCTGGATGTAATAGCAGGAGAAGTGCTGCCTGTTTACAAGGGACTCCTAGTTACTGTGAACACTGTCTGCAAACAGGCAGGGCCTCCAGTGTAACACCACATGCCTCAGAGGAAGCAAGCTAAACACAGCAGCAGCTCACACAGCAAGCACTGAGCCACACTCTTTGTCAGGTAAGAAACTATAAGTCTGACAACAGAAATAACACAAAAGATGTCAATCATTTCAACTGCTCCGAAGAAGAAGATGAGGGAAAAGGAAATAAGAAAATAGAAGAAATTTGATAAACATCATCACTTACCATTCCCACAACTTTTTTTTTACGTCATCCTTTCTGTATACCTACTAGAAATTCTTAGGTATATGAAGAATTCTAAAAAACAGGAAAAAACTGATCTAACTGCTAACCAGTGAGCACTCACTTGTCCAAGGAGACAGGGAGAAGCACTCACTGGCAAAGTATTTTCTCCACTGAAAGAATGACAGTCTGTCCTTGACCACTTCTGACCATACTAGAGAGGAAGGAGACGGTCAGCAAAACGGGAATCTTTGTCACAACCATTACTCTGGAGAGTTTACAACTTTTTCTCTATGGGATTTAAATAGAACATGTCAGAATCCTGTTTGACCACGTCTGCAATACCCATCAATTTCAACTTCCAGCAATATTTAGAGTGTCTTTAAAGCAGATAGCCTTGTCTGACACTCCCCTAACAACAGGGTCAGGTCTCCCTGGCTCTCTTGAAGAAATTGCCTGGGCACCTACAGATTGCAATAGTCCAGTTTCTACCTTCTGTTCACCTAGTTAGTTAGTGCATTACATTTCTACAAACAGATCTAACAACTCTTTAGGACCATTAACCGCTATCATTTTAGTATGTTTGGACTGAGGTGCAGGCTTCATTGAGACCTTCTGACTTTGTTACACATAGAGCAGTTGTTGACCATCATGTATATTATGAAAGAGTGTAGATGGAGTGTTGCTTTTAGTAATACTAATGTGCTTAATAAGAATGTTGCTCATTTCTTAATCCTAATAACCCAAGAACAGAGAAACAAAGCAGGATATTTTCAACTAACAGGTCTTTCTTGCCCTTTGGGTAAATTGTAACTGAATCCAACAAATGTGAAAATACGTAGATTTCTTCTGCAATCATTGTTGGACTCAGAAACCCAAAACAAATAATAACAAACAGGGAGCAAGCAGTCCCTATTAATGCATCATAAAATTTTTTCAGCAAATTATTCATCCAAGAGAGTTTTGTAAAAAAGCACCAGGTGTCCAGCATACAAAAAGTTGTTCTCCAAGTCCTTTGATGGACAACTAGAACCTGATAAAAGCAACAGATCTTAAATTTTGGTCTGCTTTACTGCTGACACTGCAGGATTACTGTAGGTTTTAGGCTCAGAATTAGGAATGCTTACCTCCCACTGCAGTACATGACGTTGCAGTCTGTGCAACTCTGGGCTTATGTCTTTAACCTCAGCTTTCATGCATGTGACACAGGAGTGCTGACATTTCTCTCTATGCACTGGAGATCGGTTTGCTTGAGATGCAGCTGGAATATAATTTTCTGGACAGTTATTTTATGTGATTGCCAGAGAACTATGACTTAACTCTAAGACAGGCCTCAGGCACCAGCACTGGTAAAACCCATACAGCTGAATAATTCTCAAGAGCACATACTCTAACTGAACCATATGGCTTCAGTTTGTACCAGTCTACGTCTTCTTGAGAATGAAAGATCCATGGTTACAACAGAACCTGGCAGTTCCAGTCAAGCTTGAGCTTTTTCCGAGGTTGTTTGCTATAGTCTATATCCTTCCATGGTCTTTGCTTCACACATCTTTTTCATTTCAAAAGCTTGACAGAGAATATAACATGACTCCAACTACACCCCAGGAAGTGTAATAGTGAATTCTGATCTTGGAAATAACCACGTACATTTAAAGGGCATTTGAGTTTATAATTTTCACCCTCCTATAACAACCTATTTTTTAGCATGAACACAACGGATTATTTAAATATTGTACAAAATATTCTGAAGTCATAAAACTCTAAAAACTCTATAAAGTTCCATTACACAACAGAATGTTGTTAAAATGAGTGTTCAATTCTCCCTCACAACAAATTTCCTCCCTGCCTCACAAGAAGCCACACTCAGAGTATCCCATAAATCCTTCCATAAGAAAAAGTCACCAATGTGTAGGTGACATGGTGATTCTATTTGAGGTTCTAATCTTAGCACACAATATAAATAACGGTATTTTTGAAAATAAGTGGAAAGTACAATACACACTAGAAATGCTCACTTTCAAAAACCCAGAGCAAATGTTGATTATACTTTGTGTGTTTTGCTGTTGAATTTCCTACTACCATAGAGTTTCTTTTATTTATATATACACCCCATGCTTGTTACTGTGCTGGGAAGTATCCTGAAAGCTGCTCTATTATGTATACTTCAACAAGTCGAAGTTAATACTCTACTAAGCATTTTTCATGCTATGTGGGGAAACAAAAGTTACATGTTTCTTGCACTGGTAAGTATAATAAGAAACCACTGCCCAAGGCAAGGTGCTCTTTGTGAAAACTTAACACATGCTGGAAAAAGGCCTCTTGGTACTGCTTCCTAAAACAGGGATGAGGAATTCACTGAAGTGTTCTTTTGTTGATGTCATTAGAGGGGGAGGAACAAAGGATACAAAAGAGCATAAGGAAGCACTGAAACACTACACCAGTAGAGAAGAAAGTCACAATTGAGAATAAAAGAAAAAGGATTTGCCAGAAACAGCAATCTCAGGAAAGAAAACTGACTGTTCATTTGGAAAAATGGAAAAATCTGTCTGTTCTTTGTAAGTATACTGGTTGAACCAATGAAGTATTTGATTTTTCCCACCAAATCCTTCTCCTAGAAGCAGTAAGATTCTCAACACTGGCTGAAGAATATTCTGTGTGCACAGAAGAATGCATTATGTCACATCCTCATAACACACAGAGCTCTAACTTTTATGTCTAGATAACACAGGTTTTACAATTTATTTTAAAAATAATATATCAGTAGAGCAAATCCTGATATTTTGCCAACTATATGAAGGTAAGTTGGAGCCACAGAAAGGCCCATTAATATCAGCTCCAAAATAAGCAGCCATGTCACACCCAGGTTGAAGTGCAGTGAAACGTGTATGTGTTCCAAACACCAGCCACACCAACAGGTTCTTGATTTTGAATCCAGGTTCATTTTGTGAGCGGAGACAGGCCAAACTCCAATGACACAGGGAAGAACAAAGTGTCATCTCATATGCCACTTGTTTTCCAAGCACATCCTGTTAGGCCACAGGTTAATCATTGTCACTTCATGCACCCACATATCACACTGTTCATTAATTATTACTTAATGTCACTACACTACTAGATTGTTTGATGAATTCTATTAGTAATTAGAACTGCTCATGCAGTGACATTCAAATAAAACTTCTCTTCATAGTGCATTCATTAGGAAGAGCAAGAAAGAGAAAATAGCTAGGTTTTATTAGATGCATTTCATTTAGACTACAGTTTGTTGATTTATTTTACTGTTAACTACAAAATACTCATGGCAATCCACAAACTGAGACTAAATTCAGCTGCATGTAAGACAAGTCACTGCATCTCCTTACACACATTTAGAACAGAGAAGAATGATGCCACGCCAAGAGCTAACACTGTTATTTATCTAGAAAAGGTCAAACAAGAAAAGGATGCTTTCAGACACCAAGTAGAATTAATCCTAGCACTAGCAGTCAACCATTTGACTTCAAAAAAAGTACAGTCAAGCTGTTGGTTTGTTTGCTACTCTGTGTTTTATGGACAAATTTTAATATTACAGTACTTTTGCAAATTCTGCCTGAGAACTAAATGAACTGGGTTTGTTTTACAAAAATGTAGCCTCTGATGATTTGAGGGGGAAAATGCTCGAAGCAAAGTCATTTCTTTATCACATCTGCCATTCTCTTTAAGTTCAGAACCAAGTAGAAAGACATGGTACCTGAGCTGCCTTTTTTGTTGACTTTCCCTGAAATCAATACATATTTTTAAAAGTTTTGATTTTGAAAAACCTACATATGTGGCAGCAACAGTATGTTCTATCAAAAATAAAACTGAGAACTGCAATAATGCTCTTTAGCTCATGCCTCCCACTGTGAAACAAGTCTTAAAGGCTGTGCTTCCACAACATTTTTACTCTATGAGCTAAATATGAGCCCATTGCATCTCCTGAAGAAACTGTTTTAATTCATAAAAATTCAAACTCTTCATATTTAGCAACCTGCTAGCTATGGATGTTCACCTTATCACCTTTCATTTACCTTTTCCTCTACACATTTCTATGAGATTTTGGTAAACACCAGCAGCTGACTGAAGCACTGCTCAGCTGAAAGGCAGTTACAGCAAGGTAGCACAGCAGGAGCTAGAAAAACACGTGATGTGCACCTCAGGCATCTCTAACTGCACATAAACTATCCCTGACAGACATTTAGCTAGCCACATCTGAAACACCTCCAGGGCTGGAGATACCACAACTTTCCCAGATAATTTTGTGTCTATGCAGCTTATTATTCAGAAAACCTTTCTAAATCCCCTTTCTTCAGTTCAAGGTTGTTTTTCCTGTTTAAACTGACCAGGAACTGAAGAGTTCAGTCTCTTAAGTTATGTAAAACCTCTTAGCTCTTTGGATGCTATTGCCACACACTCCTTAGCCTGTTCTACACTTCCATTCAGACAATCCCAGTTTCTTCAGGAATATTTTTAACAAGACTGGACATCCTACATAAGGCTTAGTGGTCAAAGCTGGACAAAGCACTTAAGCTGGAGCTTTACCAGAAATTAACTAAATGATGACTTCCCATTTTATAGATGATGTTTCCATTACTACCCATCAAGACAGTATTTATCTTCTTCACAGTAAAATCCTGTTAACTTCTGTCCATGGTGCACTTTTACTCTTTTCAGCAGTACTGCTGCTTAGCCACTAGTTGCCCAGTCTTAACTGGTACAGACAATCCTTCCCACCTGTAAATAAAACTTCATGGATATTTCATTGTATACTCTTTCTTAAACTACCAGTTTATCAGTATCTGGGTGATCCAATCCTCCAGCCCACTCACAACCAAGAAGTAGTATTTGTCAAGAATTTTTTTGGGGGGAAGGGTACATTTGGAAAGGACATCCATGAGCATGGTATCTTAACTCCCTAGAGACATACTGAGATCATCAGTGACTAGAAAGGGAAGAGTGTGCAGGCTGGGAACCACTGTTTTTGGAAACTTGGTCTTCAAGTGGTTCTTCATAGCACATAAAAGAAAAAAAAATGCGATCAAAGATTTTCTGTAGCAATCTTTTGTATACCTGTAGATATATATAAAATAAAATGTTTACTAGCATGTCCCAGAAGATATAAAAAGGATTTTGTGGAACTGGTCTTACTGTACAAATTTGAAGAGTTATAATCAAGTTCTGGTAACAGGAAGACTAAAACTGCATTCCCATATTCAGGAGAATTTCCAAAAAAAGTATGTTCCCCATAACTATAAATCAAAATTGCAAAGACTGAAAAGCTGAATCTAGACTTTGTTTAGATTTCTACAGTTTGATTTTCCATATCCTACTACTAATTTGGAGATCAACTGGCCTCTTAATCATCCAATTCCACCTTTCCCTGATAAAATGCACACGCTTACATTAAAACACAACTGCAAAAACCATAAATCTCTCTTTTCTAAATCAAATATCAAACTGCTGTTGCATCCTCTACTTGGAATTGTTTTTGGGAATAGAGCAGTTGATACAAAAGCTAACAAAAGTCCCATCCTGCAATAAAAAATAATGTTACAAAAACAAAAATCAGGCATGACTGCTTTTATGATCTGCCTGTACTTTTCTTCTCCCCACATGAGCAGTACAAATACTTGTGGGACTTGTTCCACACCTCAGTTGAACTTTGTAACGGGAAGGGAGAAGAGGTAGAAAAGATCTTTGTGCACACCCAGGTAACTGAGTAGGGTGTGGGTCTCCTAGTACATTCCACATTATTAATAGCTACTGCCATCAGGACATTAATTGTAAAACTACCAGAGAAAAGGTTTTTTCAGTTATACATATTTCCATTAGCCTTATGAAGAATAAGTAAGAATTATAATACTAAAAATAATACTGTATCTCCTTAAGGACACCTTTCAATTGCTTTGGGAAAAAAGACAACTAATTGAAAACAGATTTTGAGAATTATCTGGTAAGACTCGGAGCAAGTGCAAGAGTCTTTGATTAGGACCCACATCAGCAAATGTTTTCCCACACAGTGACATAAGAGAATTTCTGTTTCCAATTCTCCAATGCTATCTAAAGACTTATTTTGGGCAATCATTTAGAAAAGTTACCACATACCCAGTTGTTTCTAACACATATGGGGTGGTATCAACTTTTTACTTCTTGTTTTCTGGTCTTCTCAATTTCTGTTCTTCCCAAAGCCACATATTACACTATCAATATAAAAAAACAGTTCTGAAAGAAGTAAACCAGCTTGATGCCCCTTGATAAACAGCCACCTCCAAACCTGCCTTTTTTTTGTACCTGTGAGTTTACTTAAGGTCACATTGCAACATTTTATAATGAACTCACATATTTTCCAAAAAGCAGATTTATCAAGTAGAAAATTGGAAACCAGAAAAAAATCACCAATAACTTAAATATTTCAGGAAGCTTATTAAATAAAATCTAACTTCACAGTCATGTAAGCAGTAGAGATCCTCATAACGAATGGGCAGAATACACTACAGCAGATCAGGAATTATAAAACTAAATTAGAAATCCAAATTTCATTTGCTATAAAAACAAACGGCTCTTTGTTCTCCAAAAGGAAGTTGCTAAGATAATGCAATGAATCACCCTTCTGCAGCCAATTTCTGAAGCTTAATCCTTTCTCTATTTCTTTTCGCTAATTATATATGCATCACACATTTCAGCATTTTGTGAGGAAGTGGATATGATTAACATCTCATCTCACAGCTTCAGGAAGCTTAATTACTCAAAACTACCCCTCCTCCACAGAGTGGACACGAAGGAAAGAGCAGAAATTCCACAGCTCGTTTCAGAGCCTGGCTCCTGCTTCTTGCAGTTGCTTGGGACAGGATTGAGCATTACACACGGAGAGCATCCCTGCCTGGCACTCCCTCCCTTCATGCCTGCACTGGGTGTGCCCCAGATGGTGCTGGCTGCCACCATCCCAGCTCTTACAGCCTCTTAGAATGTTTTACATCTGCAGCAAAAACACTGCTGGCAACACACTGAGGGGTCAGCTCTTGTGGGCAGGGCTGCACTGCATCAACGCTTTCTCCAACTCTGTGCCATGACCCCCAGTGAACAGAAGTTCGGAGGACACAAAGAAGTAGATGACCCAAACTAACCCAACAAATAGTCTGTCATATAATACCATGCTCAGCAATAAAATGGAGAGGAGGGAGTGCTTCCTCTGTCACTCAAATGAAATAACTGGTGCTCTGAAGAGAACAACTTGAATGTCAGGCAAAATAGTAATGTAAGGCTCTCAGCAGACCAGTTTCCAGCAAGGAGACAAGAATTAATACAAACAAATATTTTTGAACTGAACATTAGAGTCAAACCTGGGTCTGAGGCTGGGTATTTTGCATAAACAAGCACCGCCTCTCTCCAGATGTACCTCTGTCTCACCTTCATAAATGGCTAAAGCCTCGAGAATTGTCCTTTTCTTCTTCGCAGAGCATCTCAAGCTTGCCTGTGAGGCAAAGGGGAAAGGAATCCTGGTTGGCATAATTTTCATTGTCAAGATAGATTTTTTCAAGCTGAGATTTTCAGGCTTCCAAGCTTTACAATGGAAAAAAAACCATTGAGAACACAGCCACAAGTGGTTCTTATGCCCTAATTACAGTGCTTTCTCAATTTCTCACCCATCAGAGGACACCTCGCACGTACAAGGGGAAGGAGAATGTCTGTGACCGAGTGTGATACTCCTAACAAGAGCATTTAATTGGGACACATTTTTGCATCCCACATTAGGTGTGACTTTTCGTTATGTGATATGTTCATGGGTGACAGGAAAATTATGCCTTACATCTGCAGAGATGTGTAAATGCCTCATTAGGTTTAATAATTATCTGTTAGAAAGGCAATTCTGCAGGAAAATCTCTGTTACTGAAAAATGAAAGGGACACAAAAAAAACCTATACGGCAACTGAACCATCGCTGTCCTTGTTGAATTAATTCACCTGTCCAGAAATATTTTTATAAACACATTAATAATGAATGTTACGTTGTAAAAAATACATGAATGGGCTACATCACAAAAAGGTTATCAAGTAGCCCATGAAACCAGACACAGACTGTATTTTCAGACTTGAGCTCAGTTCAGCCTGAATTTATATGTTAATTCACACAGGAGAGAGGAAGAAAAAGAAGGTGGAAGAGAAAAGATGTTGCTGTGAAAAGTTACACATTAAACTTTTTAGGCACAACTTATTTTCAAGCAAAAAACTACAAGTATCACCTTTGATAGATAAAAATCAATAGCATATGACTGATTCTCTATAGCTAAAAATATAATAATAGATTTTAAAAACTAAGAAAACACACCACAAAACAAAAAAGCCTCAGCACCTTCCTGGATGTGGCACAAGGTGTATTATCCTGGCAATAAAAAGTTCTCAAGGAAAGCTACACTATCCCACTTACATTGACAACCTAATTTTACACCTAACTAAGAATTATATAAATCTTGGAGACCAAAACAAACTATTATCAACTTCTCACAATGAGAAGGTGGTGAGACAAATGAAGTACAACCTTGACAGTAGCAAACTATACAATTTTTGACACATCATTAAACAAAAAAATTAACCAGTTTATTATATTTAACATATTTACAAAATAGTACAAATTAAAGTACTGTAACTCCATTATTGCATGACAAAAAATAACTCCATACAGGCAAAAGCAGCACATGAAACAGACACTCCAGAATATTTAGGAAGTCTTTGGTACTCAAAATATAGTTTAAGATGCAGCATTAACTCAATCAATACAGGGCATTGAACACAGACAATGATATGCAGATTTATACCACAAAAGTAAAGTTTACCTATGGTTTTCATTCTTCTCAAAGGATGACTACTGGACACAGGAATTGTTTCAAAGCTTTACAACATTTTTAAGATGGAGAGAATATCCAAAATTATTCTAAACCCAAGCTGTTGAAAATGACTGATATATTTTTCAACTCATACCGAATTTAACTGCCTCTTCTCAGAACTATATGACAGTAAAGCACTAAATACTTCACAGACCTAGAGCCTATTCCTCCACTCCTTAAGCAGGCAAAACTGGGAAAGAATCATCTTTGTCTACTTAAGGAATATAGGATTAAGCTCACAATAGACAATCAAACTGCAAGGCAAAACATGATCAAAGACTGCATACTCTAACCTACACTGCTGTACACATCATTTACAAAAATTTTATGCATCATCTACATATTTACAAATGCTCTCAAATTATTCCATCAAGTAATGTACTAAACACAATCACAGTTTACATAATTTTGAGGTAAATCTTTGAAAAGTTAGAGCATCAGCAGAATTTCATCTGCAAGGCTGAATCTCTCAAGTCAAGTTTCCAAGGACAAGCTCCTCCCTTTGCCCTGATCACACAGCACTGCCTGCCAGGTGCAGCAGATGGGTAAGATGGTTGCAGACATGAATGGGGATTTTGTGAATTCTCTATGTTCTGGTTGATTCCTCTTGATGGCCAGGAAAGGCCAGAAAGAAGCAAAGAACCCTGGGGGCAGCCCAAATACATACTAGCAGATTCTGCTGTGTGGACAAATAGTGGAGATTATGTTGCTTGAAGAGTGGGAAAACATTGCAGCATTAAAATCTGCAGTGTCAAAGCACACTACTTGTAAGATGCCAACAGAAAAAGTGGACAGGCAAAAGCAAAACAGAGGATGTGGGACAGGATGAATTAACTTCATTTAAGAGCCTGATTTTCTTTCAAGTTTTCAAGCCAGGTGTGACATTACTTAATTATTTAAAACAGCACATCTGAAGACATCACCCACATTTATTTTAGTTTATAACTACATTTCTACCTCTTCATAATTACATTAAACACTGCCTTACTAAGCAGTGGACATCACTTTACAAGGCCTGATCTTTCCTGCTGGCTAACCTAGACACATTTGGGAATGTTGAGAACACTGCAACAAGTCAACTCCCTCACTGAACTGCCATTAACATCCCAGGCAACAAGAACAGAAAGGGCAGAAAGAAGTCTGCAAGTTCCATTTGCATTCACAAAAGGTGATAGAAACTCCTTTCTAACTAGGAGAAGACAGTACTGAGTTGAAAGCATCAAAGCTCATCCAAATCAATCAAGAGGCTGTTCTTGAGAAATTACATCACCCTGCATTAGTATTTTCTCCTTCAGAGTAAGTCTGCAATATTTATTTAATGTTATTGCTGAAAACTTTCAACTCATCGTGACTATCCCCCAGTTGCACTTTTATTGTCAGATGCTCAAATGGAAAAACCTCACATAAAAAGGCTTGAGATGACAATAAAAAGATCACACAATTCCACTTTGTGAATGTTTTTTAAAGCAATACCACATTACTACACCTCTTTAGAATGCCTTTAAACAGACTGTTAGAAGATTTAGGCAGGACCTCAAAGTAGTCAGTTAAGAAATTACATATGCATGAATGCTACTCATATTTACTAAGTATTTCCTTCAGAATGTTTTTGTGAGTGTAAAATGGTTTGTAATGATAAGTAGTTTGATGTCTCAAGACTATACTTTATGCCCACTAGAATGGTTGAAATCTGTTTTCTGCATGCAGTGATAAGGAATAATAAGCCTTCATCTCCTTGTACCATCATAGATGTTAGCTAGAAGAGAAATGTTAAATATTCAGCCATTGCTAGTACTCGTGGTGTAGTACAGGGTGAAATGAAAAGGAACAAAGAATTTCATTTTCCAGAGATCTTCTGGGAAGGTGAGGTTGGACTTTGTACTGATCCCCAGTGATGGAAAACTGGCAGCTTGTTTCTTGCACAGCTCTGGGTAAGGTAATAATGTGTCAGCCCAAACTTCTGTATAAATCCCAACATTAAGACTGGAAGGTTTAGACAGGCAAAAATGTTGCTGTTTAAATACTTAACAAGACCAATAACATATTGAAGATATAAATTTTTATAATCCCTGAAACTGCTGGTCAGCAGAGGATAGTTTTTAGTTCATTCATCCTCTTCAACATAAGTTGATGGAAACCAGCCCACCTAAAAAGGAGGAAAACAGAACAAAGTAATACATGAGATGCACAGAGAATTTTTTTTTATGGCACAAGAAGGCACAACAAGGATGGGTGTATTCAGTAAATATATTAATAAGATCACAAAGATAAACTTGGCTGACCTGATACAGAAAGGAAAATAATAACTTAAGATAAAACAATAATTTGCAGATATAACAATTTGGAGACCAACACCCTCTATGTTACTTCCTTCCTCAAAAAATCTAAAACACATTTGCCCATATTGGAAGTCTAAAAGCTCAGAAAAATGCCAAGAGTGGTAGTAGTTTTACTAGAGGCAGGACACTACTATTTTTCGAATGAGGAGTTAAACTTTTAAGAGGCTCCAGTCAGGTTCAGGGAATCATCTTATAAAGGAACACTGACTGATCTGATTGCTTTACATGGAATTGAATTTCACTGCCACCAAAACAGGTGTCACACATGACACAATTAGACAGCAGTCTAGTGTCCTACACTTCAGAAGTTATAAAGTTATCTAGATTCTGAAATTAATGTGCCAAGGTTTACGTAAGACATACAGTGATGCAATGTCAAATATTTCTTATTTCATGTATTTGCTTTAGGTTTCTTCAGACTTCTTTATGCTCAAAGTCAATTTAACATTCATGAAAGAACTCAAAACCAAACCTAGAGCATGACTGGAAGGGATGAGGCAGAAATCTTTAGACTACCATGCCAAAATATCTCCAGAGATAAGTTTATTATGTCCAGTACAGGCTATGAAAGTTACCAAGGAATGCTAGCATGTAACAGGGCATCCTTTAGAATGTGGGCAGCTGCATTACAATGAGTTAGTTGTTCAGCTTTCTTCACATGTAAAATGTATATAGCACGATGGGTACTACTTCTGCTTCCCTATTTCTTCTGGGATAATTGACTATTTAATAAGCTTTAACCATTTAACACAACCAAGCTCATGTACACAATAAAAATTGCATAAAGCAGTAAGTCTGGACATTCACTTTAACTGCACTTGCAACTATCATTTCCAGTTTCCAGACAATTTACATCCTTCCACCTCACATTCCTTGATCCTGCGTCTCAGCACTTTAGACATGCAAACAGCAGTCTCAAATGCTTCTGACTAATCTGCATTATAAGGCAGTAAAGTAAGACTGAAACAGTAAACCATTTATAGGTCAAAACTGAAACTTCACTTCTAAGTCTCAGAGCAGGGTGTAAAGTGAGTTCATAAAAATCCCTGCTAAATATGTCACTTCATCTGGGCTATATTCATGGAGATCAAAGCAGCAGCCTTCTATAAAAAGGTGGCTGATTCCATGCATTGTAGTCTGGCAGAAAGATGAGGGAAAACATTCTGTGGTAAAGTGCTAAAGAGAGTTGCACAGCACCAGGAACCTGACCCCAAATATGGGTGTGCAAAACACTTCAAGAAAGGTCAACTGTAGCAGAGCTATTAATCCTGGTTATTTTCCAACCATATAACCTTGCCCAAATATTCAGCCTGGTAGGTCACATTAAATAGCCAATAATTTATATGCTGGGAAAGCTACCTGGCATGAGTTCTGCCTAGCTACTATGAAACAAAGATGAGAACACGTTCCATCTTGTGAATTTAAATACACAATGTAGGAACACACTTTTTTTTTCTTTTTTTTTTAACAAAATCGCTGTCAGTGAAGGTAGAAAGAAACAGAAAAAGAAAAGAAATTGTCTTACCCTTCCATTTACTTCACCTCTCCACCAGCCATTGGCACTCATCTTGGTATAAATTTTGACAACATCCCCTTTCAGTAAGGACAGTTCTCGCATGTCTCGTGCACAGAAGTCATACCTGGCTATGGCAATGCCTATCACCTTTGGGCTCAGCACTGAAAGGAAGCAGATGGTGGTATTATTGGGGTTGTTACATGAAGGCTACCAAACTACTGTAAATAGAAACCCTGTAAAACATAAAACAGCAACATACACTGACATTCATTTTATGCAAAACATCTGCACTACAAAGGTCAAGAAGATTTAAATACAGGTGAATGGTCGAAAGGTTGAAGGGACTTTTTGGGATTTTTTGAATAGTCCTCTTTATTTTTAGAAGAAAAATCAAACTAGATGAGCCATAAACAAAATATTCCCAACCCTGATATTGCTAAATACATGTGCAATTACTTTATTCTTGTGCTTCACAATAAAACTTGCTGCCAGTTATATGCATCAACATATTTTACAGGTCACTAATTTCTTTCCAAAAGAATTATTAGCATTTACAGTTGATTTAACTTTAGACCTCTAATGAAGCAAAACAAACAGAATAAGGTGCTGTTCTTTCAAAAAACAGTTCCCAAGTTAAATATTAATGCACTTAAAACTGGAAGCTAACATCAGCATGAGCAAAAAGGTACAGACTTTCTACAGGAAATTTCCATGGATCATTTGTTACAATCTGCATTAATATTGACTGATGTAAATCTATTTTTTTCAGAAGTTTGTTCTGTTAATCACCAGTGAATTTTTTCTATAAAATTAAGGCTCAGTCAAATTAACAATTTAAAGTTTTAAGGTACATCAATATAGAAGAATTTTGCCAATGTAAAGCCCAGACATTTTAAGCAATAAAAAGCTGTTAAGAACTTTCGAAAAACAAAGGTGCAAAAAGCCTCACTTCAGAAACCAGCACCTTTTTCAAAATAATTCTATAGGAAATTATGTTTCCGACGCTGATGTAGAATGCCCGAACTTGCAAAAGAAATCCTCAATGATTTTAGTGTGAGGACAATGAGAGGAGAGTGGGCATGGCCTAAAAGATAGAAGACCTTTGACTTGAGCATTTTAGAAATCTATCTACTATTCCTCAGCATTTTTTAGTTGGATTACTTGGCCACGGCATTTTTCAGCCTTTTTTCCATTAATGTCACTGTTTTCCTATGTAAATCACTCTAAGAGGAGTTCAGAAGAACAGGTAAGCTTCCTTTGAAAAGATTTCAGAAGAATTCATATGAGCATAATGGAGGATTGTTATCATGTACATAGAATCCTATCTGTCCTCAGAACCCCTTCACATTTCTTAGGAATGCCCAATCTTCATCAGGAAATGCCTTTAAGATTCTAGTTTGGGAATGCCCTCAACAATGTAATACTAAGAATTCATATCTAGTTGCCTTTAATTTAAATCAGGAACACAAAACATGGCAAATTAGCTAAGAAATCTTAACAGTTTCAGTTCTGCTTGTGTTTAAGTTTTCTTCTGACTGCACTGGATCATAGATATATAATAGTATTAAATATCTGAAAATCTCTGTATGTTAAAACACTTTCAGCTGAAAGAGAAAATACCAACAAATGAATTTAAACTAAAAAGGAATACTACATTTAAAACACTATTAGATATATCACAGAAATAAAATGCCTTAAAAAAAGTTTTGACAACAGATAATGCCCTAGTTTGTATCACGTCACTAAAGTTTAGTCTAACATTCCTGACTGCCTACGTAGGGTACACTTATCAGACACTTGATAAATTATGCAAAAGATGTCATATAACAGAGAATCAGCCTCTCAATTTACTGCTTGTGTTGATGTTGCAAAAACCTAGGTGACCTATTAAGCACATCAAAAGCTCAAACATGCTTTTTTTCCCCTATTAGCTAGCAGGATGTAGATGCTACTTGTTTAAGTCCTGACATGAATGTAATGTCCTATACCTTATCAGGATTGCAATAATCAATTTTACAGGGAAAGAGCACATCATGGGCACCAATTGTTTTGGAGAAAGAAAAAGAGCAGTTACTGATTGGAGGGTCAGCAACCATTCACAGGTGTGCAGCAATATCACTGGCAGATTTAGAGAAGCACTGCAGGATGCAAGGAGTGATTCTGGGGAGCAGGGTATAATTTCAGATTCTAGAAAGAAGATAAAGGGTCAAGGAAAAATTACAGGAAGCAAAGATGAAAAAATTTGGGAAAAATGGTGAAGAAAAGAACTAAGAAGGGAAGCAATGCATAGAAAAATAATGAAGATGGAAAATTAGCATAGAGAAGAAAGAGGAGCACATCTAGGGGAATGGAGGACCTTTAACTCTTTTTCAAGTCACAAAGCAGAAAGTCACAAAGCAGAGAGGAAAAGGAGAAAGAAGCAAGAGAAATCAAAACCATCTATCTTCAAAAGTCTTGAGGCAGAAAGTAGCAGAATTTAGATTAATTTAGAATCCAAGATCCATATTTTCAAATAAAAGTGAAGCTCATGATAGGAAATATATAAAAGGAAGCCAGATGAGTGATGGAATACAGGAAAATGACAGTGCTAATTTTGGAAAAAAAATATTAACTGTATCTCTCTGCTGACACAGTCACAAAAACAACTTGAGTAGAGACTATCAACCCTGAATTCCCAATTAGTGCTGTCCCAGGAAAAGTAAAACTTGAGTGAAGTTAACACATGGAAAGGACACCTGTACAGATGGGACAGAGAAGGAACATTGAGTTAAGGACAGAAAGAGCAGAGCTATAGGAAGAATGCAGAGAGAGAATGGGATTATAACAGCATAGATCAATTGAAAGAAAGGGCCCAACAGGTGGATGAATGTGAATGAGAAATTAAAGAGGTGGTAAGAGAAAGTGTCAAAAAAGAAAATAAGCTGTTGAGAAAGCAGTAATAAACAAACCTTGCATAACAGAAGGGAGACACTCAGAGAACTCACTGGAAATAGAGCCAGAAATCCAAAGGAGGTGAATAAAAAGCACGTGTGTGAATGAGAACATGCTTTTATTTAATCTGGCCTTTCCTGCTGCAAACAGAAGATGATGACTACAGGAACTGTAATCAGCTTTGATTTACACTGGAATATGTTGGACATTACAGTAAAATAGATGTGCTACAAATGGATTTTAATACTAGTTTGAGCCATCTGGGGTGAAAACAACAGAGGTTCTCTGTGATCACAGCAAGCTGGTCTAGCCCACGTGCTTGAATTCCATGAAGGTCAATGTAGTATTATTAAAGCTGCGAGGAGTTGTTTCTCTCTCCTTGTGCTCTGGCCTCCTCATAAATCTGCAGCCATTGCCCTGAGGGTTGCTCCTGTGTATTAGTTTCAATGCTCCTTGAAGCCATGTACATTTACTTGTACATTTACTATTTCACCAAACCTCAGTGCTGTTGTCCAGGCAGCACCTTCAGTAGTGCTCAGCTGTCACCTTAACGTTCTGTGTTACTAGCTTCCATATCAGCAACTAAGCCAGCTCTGAAAATACTTTTGAAAAAAATACTTGTAATGTCATGAAATAAGTATTTGGTCTTTTAATATAGGCAAATTACTGGGCTACTTTTATACGAAAGGTTTGCTACAAACACATGAAGCAATGCAGCTCAGCACTCAGAATGTAAAGGGGAGATAAGCTTAATTAAGCACTGCAGATCAATATTTGCCTTTAATATTTTGTACTTGTGTAACGAAATACTTCAACTGGCATACTGTGATATGCAAGACATTGAATTGATACCTATTGTTAGAGTTATTATTGAATTCTCTTATACAGCAGTTTTTAATATGGAATAAAGGTATGTCATTATAAATGATTGAAATCACATGTGGGAATATATGGGAATGTGTGACAGGGTTAAAGTAACTGAGTCTTGATTGCTGTTTTATCACCATAGGCCACTTCACAATTCTGATCTCATGGAACAAATACCAGTTTCAGCAAGAATGGAATCTTCACTCAAGTACTGGGCAGCTGAATGCAAGACGTCCTTTCCTATCCCCGTCCAAAAGGACAAAAGCTCATAGTATTTACCTCAAGCAAAGAGCTAAAACTTAGCTCCTCCATGTTTTTTCAAATCTAGTGAGTGCTTCAGGGGATCCAGCTGCGCTTTTTCACCACAGGGCAAACAGCTACACCAAAATGGTCTTCTACTCATCTTTTCTACAGAGGCATCCATTTATAAAAGCAAACGTCAACTGGAAGGGCACCTTCTAGCTTGGATTCTCAGTATTGTTGTGACTACTGAAAGGAAGTATTTGCCCCAAAAATATCCTTATGCAAGAGCATAGAAATGGAAGAAACAACTGAGAAGCAAAACATCCAAGTGTAGCCTAAAACATGGAGATTGAAATCCCTGTGGTGAATCAAGAGAGGGGTCATCAGAGATGCTCTCAGCACAAAGTTAGTGCAGTAACCATTCCACTACTGTGCTGCCACCTATGTCTTTTTCCCCTCAGGAAACCATGGAAAGTCTCAAGAATCCTTCTCAGAGCACTAAAAAATTTGGACAACTTCTGTGGGGCAGGTGTAAAACATACTGCCCACTGAGATCTTGATGACTCCATCTGCATGTGTGCATGCTGGACACCTCCCTGCCCTAGAGCAAAATCCAGCTCCGATCCTGCTCTGCACAGCCCAGGCAGTGTCCTCCACCCCTTTGCACAAAGGCAGGCCACTGCAACGTGAGCAAATGCTGAGTTCACATCAACAGCTCCCTCCATGTGCTCCTCAAAGGCATTCACTTTTCTACTGGCAAAATTCTTCTTCAATTGTCCAGTGGTGCAATTCAACTCTCTGCAGACCAGATCATAGAGATCAGAGCAAGTCATGCTCACACTGATGCACTGAGGCTACCAATGGCACTACTTTTAGCATTTTTATGCAGCATCTTAGTTTGAAATGATTGCATTTATTAAAGCCAGAAATGGTTAAATGGAAATAAAGAAAAGAATATTTAGAAAACAGATGGGCAAAATTAATTAACAATGTTAATGCAGAATTTGAAGAAAACATTCTCTACAACAAAAACGCTACTGTATTCTAAGATGCTACTGCAGTATGGTTTGCTGCAGGGATGGGACGAATTTATTATTTATCAATAAGCTGTGAGATTTCCATGTTTGTGCATTTGAACAAATACATTAAAAAGATATAGCTCATAGATGTCAACTGCATAGCAAATTAACAGTCAAGTGGTCATTGATGGAATCTGCTGCAACTATTGAGCTTTGCAACACCTATTCATACTGCTTATTGCAATAAGCAGTAATAATTCAGAAGTTTAAGAGTTTGATTTTTGTTACACTCCAAGAATAAAAAGTAATAACTCTGTTTTTGGAGTTAGAGAAGAGCTGAAGTAGTAGATTCGTCCCTTCCCTCATTTGCTGCACACAGAAACAACAGAAGCAAATTTAGAAGAAATATAAAAGCAGTAAAGCAGTACCTGACCAGAAAGGAGTGGAGGAAGGGGGAACAAAGCTGTAGTCTGGAGGAGTTACAAAAGAAAACCCACAGAACAAAGAAGGGGCTTAGAGGGTAAAAAAAAAAAAAAAAAAAAAAAAAAAGAGAGAAAAAGAGAAAAGCAAAATAACATTGAAATATTGGCATAAGATTTAAATAATAGTTTTTTAACTATATAATTCATTGATAATAAGGAAACTAAGGTTCCCTACTAAGGATGTCTGCAAGGAAATTGACTGTAATAACTAAAAAATTTGGCTCTGTGATTTAATTTTTAACAATTGCATTTTTCAAAGAGTAAAGTAGGAAAAAGTCACCCATTTAGGGTTTCAGAAAAGTAAATTGTAACTGTAGACTCTTGCAAATATTTTCAGATTTAACAAAAGTTTTTTTAATTATTTGTGTGCCCCACTTCTCATCATTACAAAACCAAGAACTCATGCATACATAAATCCTCTTGAGCCCAGCAACACTAGTCACATGCCCTTAATTAGGATATAATTTAAGTTGACCTGAAGTCAACTCTATATTATGGCATGGAAAAACTATGTATTCTGCCCTGTTGATCATTAATATCAATAGGAATTCCATAGCTAAACTACATCCTCTAAAGCCCAAACAGTTCTGCTCCTATTTGCAGTTTCAACAACCCTCTGAGCTAGCAAAAAAAAAAGCTTAAGCTTGGCCTAGGCAGAACCAGCACTTCATCCTAAGCCCCTATAGCAGCTTCCCTGGCTGAAAGCTACAGGTGCTCTTGCTCTGTTGTCAACAAAACTAGGGAGAATGTACTCTCAAACGCAAAAATGAGATTAAATTAGAATTGCTTCAAGTGAAACTACAGTTTATTGACCTGTTCTCACATTTTGTCCCTCCTTTTGAAGAGGCAATAAAGATATACAGTGTGCATGTCTAATACAGTTGGGATCTTTGCTCCCAGCTGTGATTTGGAAAGGTACATCCATTTCAATGGGAGAAATGATAATGCAGCTTTTAAGTTATAGCTAATAATATCTGTAATTACTGAACAAAAATTTTCCTTCAGAAAGTAGTAGGTTTATATTTATCACTTACAGCTACTTCTCTGAATTTATTCTTCTGACTACCTATGAAACACAATAATTTTGCTTCAAAATGGTACTTGCAGGAATGATGACTAGAACAATTTTATGCAAGAATCCATGGTGGAGGTAATGGTACAGTTTTGTGCATCTTACTTGGATGACAATAGATACACTAGTGACAAGGAAACTACAAGCATAAATAAAATAAACAGGACTGATACTGCATTTTAACATTCATAAACCTTGGGTTCAGAAATAAATTTTAAAAAATCCCAAAACACAAACCAAGAGTATTTTAGATTAGTGTTTCACAGGATAAGAAAATCATGCTCCAGGGCCTCTTAAACTCTGGAAACTCCCTTCTGATCCTTCACAATGAATATCTTTTCTCCACCTCTAACACTGAATGGACTATCTGGGATGCATGAGGGGCTCCTTTATACTGGAGACAGTAACCCCAAGTGACAGCTCTGTGGGGAATTGTGCTACACAAACCAAAAGGGCCACTGGACTCAAAAGCAGTGCCCATTCTTAGAGGCAAATACCTGCCTTTATTTCTCCAGAAGCACAAGGCAGAGTGGAACAGCAGCCCACAGAAACACGCCCAGGTTAGGCGCTATATGGAGGGTGGCTGGTCCTTAACTGAGTAAACTTTATCCTGATTTTTCTCTCTCATATAGCTGAAGATTTGGTTTTATGTGTCAAATTCTGGACAAATACATCTCTGCAGGTAGGGAAATCCTACTAGACTTCTACAGATAACTGATCTGTTTTCGTCATAGGGTGTTGGTTCTGGCTCCTAAGCAGAAAGGCTGAATTATTTTGATTCCCTAAGGGTTGGGATGATTCTTGTTTTGTTTTACTTTATTAACAGATACCTTTACACAATAAATGCACTATGCATAAGTAGGATGTTACACACCTATTCCTAGTTAACCCACAAAGAAAAATATCACTCAAGTAGGACTTGGCTTCATGATTTAGGTTATTTTAAAATCTAAGTTTCATAAAGATTCAAATTTATCAATATGATTGTGAGCAAATCAGACTAAAGTGCCATTATTCTACTCTCCAGAGTAATGTCCACTTTTCTTCCCTTTTTGCCTTTATTTCATTAACTGATTGATCATTCCTGTAATCTAATGTAAGGATTAGTATTTTTCTTTGCAGCAAAACAAATCAGCAAAACTGATCATACCGTGTGTGTCTAGAAAAGCTTAAGAGTGAAAAATTAAGATGAAAGAATACACCAATTCCCAAAAAATCTTCCCAATTAACTTGAATTTCTATATTGGAAAAAGTAAATATCTGACAGCTTTTACAATCACATTAAAAGTGTACAATGAATATGACAACAACATGGGTGACTTCTGCAAGACAAGGAGACTGAAAAGCAAAGTTCTAACCCAAGTGGGAAGCCAAAAACTGGAAAGCCAAAATAACTATCCCACTAAAACAGATTTTTATTCTAAAAATCAAGTAGATGTTGAAGCAAGAATCAAATTCCCTGAAAATTTAAGAAGTTACAAGCTGATTTATTATGATTCATATTAGAAATTACAAGTAAAATAAAATACCAGTTTTTCACCCTTTTCTGGGAAGTCAATTCAGTATTGCCATTCAATTTCACAGCAGCTCGAAGACCTTAGCAGCAGAAAATGATATAACTCTCTGAAAGTCTGCAGTGGTTCAGCTAATGTTTTTTAGAAATACTTTTCCCACTTATTCTGTCAGTTATATATCCTAAAGATCAGCAGTTTTGAAAACAAAAAGCGATGTCTTTTCAGAAGATGGCTTCATTAAAAAATCCATCCATTCTAAGAAATGTGAATAGTATAGAGAAAAATACTGTGTTAAACCCAAATCCTTCTTTATATCAGCTTCAAGCTGTCAAAGCCCATTGCATTCACTAGCTTCAGCCCCATGCTTGCAAAATTAAAAAAATATGAGGAAGTGCCCCTCCCTCTCTTGAGCTACTTTGTCTGGCTTCTTTCCAATAATTGTTTTTCTTGCACTTGGATTATGCGGGAAGAGAGAAAAAAAATCAGCTGTGTGGTGGTCCTCACTGAGGGCTGTAAGTTCCATCCCAACTGCTGCCCCACACAACTTATCTGCTTCCTCTACTAAACTAAACCTAAAGCAGCCTAAAGCTTCCCAAATTCTTTCTAAATTCAGCCCAGCAGGGCTCACACAGCCTAGGTATGACTTTTCTCATATCAGCTTGGTACAATGAACACGACAGCTTAAAAACCCAGCAGAGTGACCCACGGATGGACTGTTCATCATGGACATTTTGATTAAACAAACAAAACAAACAAGAAAAGAAACAACAAATAAATCACCACACTCATGGGGACACACTTTACTGTCCAATGCATTAAAGGAAGTGTTATTCAGAGTCAATCTAGATAAAGCAGTGGAATTATGGAAATCTATTAGACTTTACATGAGGAGTTTGGGAATTGAAAATTTTTTCAGGTCAGTTTGGTCAAGACAAAACTACCAGCATAGTCTGTAGCATCAAAGGGCTGATAGTTATTGAAGCAGATACATTTCCTCATCCCCTTGACTAAAATAAGAGCATCCCTCAGTCATTTCTCTTGCTCTCCCACATACTGCCTAAAAGATCTTGTAAAAGAAGAAGTCTTCTTTTATATGATGACTGAAGTTAATGAGGATGTACCATAAATCTTGTATCCTGTAAAGCAGGAAATGATTGAGCTCCTACAGAGTAAGAAGTTGGTGGACAGTATAGAAACATTCTAACTGGCCTAAGAAAAAAATAGAAAACAATCTGGGTCCACTCACAGTCAATAATAACTCAAACAAATGCAAAGTACATCAAGCAGGACATGTCCTTTCAGCAATTAGAGCCTGGGTGCTGTGCAGAGGCAAGGGATGAGGAAAGCACAAGAGATGGTAAGAGGAAGAGAGAAGCACAGGGAGACCAGGAGCTAAAGGGACAGGAAAGGACAGGGCAGAGAAATTCACCAGGTATGGACATGAACAGCACAGAGAGAGGAGACGACTGACACAAGTCCTGGGAAGCAGTGAAGGAGAACAAAAATGGAAAGAAGATAAACTGGGAGGTAGAGACACTAAATGAAATACTCAGAGACACACTGGTTTCTTACAATCATTTGTCCTAAAATTATCTTCACTTTAATTAGGAGAGGAAGAAACCTCTGATGTTACAGAAATGTTATGGAACTGAGGCAAGCAAGTAAACAAAACTCATAAACACAGCAAATGAAAGTAACAAAGTCACCACTGTAATCACAAAGACTAGACTGGACCTTTTGGGCTTTTATAGCAGTCTTCATATTGTTAAAATCCCCACACATTTTTGCTTCCTCTAATTATCTGTTACAGTACAAAGATGCAGCCAATGACTGCAGAACAGCAAATCTATTAATTGCTTTTCGACAGAAAAATTATATCTTTTCAGAGGTCAGCCATGTGGTAGGTTTTACCATTGACATTGAACCTGTCCATGTCCTAAAAATCATGATAACTTCCACTTAAATTGTAATAGCTTAAATAAAGGATGGGATATGCACTGTAAGACTTTTCAGTTTATTTCTAAACTTCACAACTTTTTAACTGCTATTTACATTGTAGAGTAGTTCATTAACTTTCAGAAGCTTAGTAAGGGAACGATAATAAAAATTATGTATGTTATACATATATACAAACAATATATTTGCATGTTAAAAAAACATGCAAAAAATAATTAGGATATAGTAAATCTAATTTTTTGACACAATTATTTGGTATTGCTGAGATGCTACTTCAGAGGGCTATGCTACAAGACTGATTTATTTAAATTCCCTTTTCAAGGATTAGAAATTGTCACAGACATCAACACTTGTAGCTGCACATATGCAAGTTTCTTAAGAAATTAGGCAAGATGCAGTTTAATCTCTCACCAGCATGTCTAATAGATTTTTTTTAATATTGGGGAGTTTTTAAGTTTAGCAGCAAGACAAGCTTGCTAGACATGTTTATAAATCTCCTGGCAGATCTGAATCTGCTTAGCTTCAAAAAATCCTAGCTAAAAGCATTGCCATAGTAATTGGTTATATGTCAAAAATGGAAGATGAAGATGCTCCAAGTACCTTGTCTTTTTTATATACATATATACACACACATATATATGAAAGAAAGTAATATACAAAAATTTATAATCCTCACCATTGCCACCTGTTCTGTTACTCCTCTGACCCACTGAATTTTCAGATTCTTTGTATGGAAATTGAAGAGTAGTATCCAAACTTCGAAAACCTTCTTTGAGAGAGTGGTGCTTGTAGTATTCTACGAGTTCCTTTCAGAAAGGAAAAACACTTTCATTGGAAATTGAAATCACTGTTCAGCATTCTGGTGTACAGCCAATGCAGTTTTATTATGCAAGTAATCTCATTTTATAATGCAACCCATAGAATATGTTTATTTTTTAAAATATGAAGTACTCTAAAAACTGACAGCTTTCATATTGCCACTCAAAAGAAATTTAAACAAAACAAACAAACAAACAAGCAAACAAACAAACAAATCAGTTAAGTAAAATCATTTTGCCAGAGTCAACATTTGCTGCTCCTTTAGGTCAGGCTGAGGATGCCTTTGCTTTTCTGGAGTCAGGAAGAAGGCAAGGTCAGCTTCTTGCTAAAGATGGAGCAATAAATGTCTCTTTTTTCAAATCTCTTTTGCAATGATAAATGGTGTTTAACTATAAATGTATTTGTAAGTTCACAGATCTGAAATAAAGCACATGGCTTGTAAGTTAACAGCAACTTAATGTGCAGATACTCAAGACAATGTAAAATTTCCAAGGCAGGGTAGGCTTGGGGGGGGGGTCAGTCCGTGCACACTGACTGAAAAATCCACCATTTCACATTCTCTTTGTACCCAACCCAAAAATTTCATCATCTCTGTGTGTGTGCATCTATATAAGCATTCACAGCTACACACAGGAATATTGTGCATATATATATATGCAAAAATTCATATATGAAAATATAAAAGAATAACTGAAATAGTTTATGTAACCAAGAAGATAAGTTACTCGAATTCCTACTCTAAAGAAGGCAACATCCATCAAAATTCTGCCAGCTTAAGGTATTCTTCTGCAATCTTCAATCCCTGCCATTGTCTGTTATGTTTGAATTAGCCACAGAAATGTCAATATCACATAGTTTGTACACAGAGCTAGAACAGGATTAAAAGTGACCGGACAATTCAAAGTAAATGTACTTCAATTGATCCAATCAAATGTGGGGTTTCACCCTTCAGAAATGGAAGCATAAAGCAATGTATTTACTGTAAACCCTTCACTACCTTTCACTTACTTATATTTAGATTTCCAAAATCATAGTTGACCAAGCCAAGCTTAGGTCAAAATTAGGAGATCACATTGCGTTTCATCATCTCCTTCCAGGAAAAAAACCCAAACACAAGAAAAAAAACAAGCAAACAAAAGAAAAAATACCAGCACCACAAAAAGCTACCAAAATGTTTAGCCTATAATATCTTCTTGTGATACTAAGAACTCTTTGGGCTTTGCTGTTTGATATCAGCACATCATACAAACTAGAATGTCTGCAACAAAATTTACTCCCATATCATCACTGAATATTCAGACATTCAAATAACCAAGGCAATACTCTGTGATTTGTAAGTAAGCAGCATTCAAAGTAGGATATCTGGATAAACAGAAAATAATAAGTATGAAACTTTAGTTATCTTTTTGCACAGCGTCTGTAAGAATTGTGTTGTTTGGTAAAAGTAATTAGAATTCCAAATGGACAGATGTGGTTTGTTGGCAAAATAAGTAAAATGGCTTTAAACTGATGAAAAAGGAAAAATCACTTCATGTCACAGATTCAGTTATTTTTAAAGCTTAGGTTTTAATTCTATTCTTCCATGAAAACAGTTGACTGACAACTGGCCTCTAAAACATGAATTGCACAAACCCCAGTAGCAAGCTTACAAACAGATGTGTAAGGCAAGCAGTCCATGCCAGCATGGATGGGGCTCCTCAGGAGCTGTCACATTACCCTGATCCACAGCAGCAGCCAAACTGACCTTTCACTGCACCCTGCTTTACACACTCAGCACATTTTAATTACTCTGCTGAAAGTTTTTCAAATGTACTATGAAAAGCAGACAAAAGAGCTCTTCTACGTTTTTTTCCCTTCAAAGCAGGACAAAACGCTGTGTCACTGCAGATCACCACTTGGTGTTTCCATGGATGCTGCCTTTGTCTCTCTTCTGCTCCCACTTCTACTCGAAATACTTTTGTTCCTCTTTTCCTTCAGACACTCTTTCTTTCTTTTTTTTTCCAGTTACTTTTTCTCTTGCATCTACCCAGAACAAAGGAGTTGTTCCACAGCATGTACAAACACCACACTATCACTTGTGTATTCAACTCTCAAGGGCAGAATGCAAAATACCCTAAATATGTGTTAGAAAATAATTCTTTCCCACTTGAATGTTAGCAAGGCTAAGTTGGTAGCAGTGTAGTCCCTACACTAGAAATTTCTTCCATCCTCTCAATTCTGTAATGCAATGCATATTCTTTTTTCCTCCAACTTTGTCTTTTATTTATATTTCTGCTTCACTTTGAAACATGCACCAGTGCATTAAATTGCATCACTGCCATAGGAAGACACCTGGTAGCATGGGACTCCAGCTGCTGTTTTGCCAAGATCAGTTTCCAATGAATCATTTGTAGCATTCATAGACTAAGCAGCCATCTCCTCATGTATATAAGCAGCACCATGATTTCTGCTGCTAAACAATGAAAAGATCTCAACAATGAAAAGATCTCAGGGTCCCCAGCCCTAAAACTAAACAATTCACTGGCTTATAAGTGGGAAATTAAGATAAGAGTGCAAAAACAGCTTGGTGCACTCTTCATCAAGAAATTTATGTTCTTCCTGTTCAAATGAGCACTTACAGATTATCATTTAATCTCTCCCCACTTCTAGGATGCTCTTGTTTTACAGAGTATCAGTGGTTAAAATAAAATAATTTCTAAGGCTTCCTGGTTTTAAAGTTTCCCCCTGCTCTTGTTTTGTATTATTCTTCGTTTTGATTTAGCATTCTTACATACTTGAGTATGCATGCAGGAAGACTGCTGCATAAATTTTAATCCAATTGATTCCTAAAAACCAAGATTTCCAAAGACATAAATTCTCCTTTCCAGATTCAGCCTAACTCTACAGTGGGCTGATGCATAGGATTCAAATTCCTCCTCTCTTCCACTTCACTAAAATGGACAGAGTCCGGTCCTACCAAATAAATATGTAGTTTTAAGCACATAAAATCATCACTTAGAGCTAAAACCATAAATATAAAAAATTATCCTATTAGCAGGAATAGACACAATTCAAATCTTTATTTCTCATAGCTTTCTGGAATTTCACAAACCAAAATAGCTTAATCCAAAGGAAACCACTGCAAAGAAAATCTCACACCGTTAAAAAGCTCATCAATGCTTACCATTAAATTTTTAAATTTTCTATTTTCTGCAATGTGGAAATAGCCATCTCTTGCTAAAATCTTGATGTGTTTCACTTCGTTATTATACCTGTGGGCAATGAATAACTTATGAATATAAATGTGGTTTTAATCAGAAACAATCAATAATTACCTGAGGGCATGCCCCTAGAACACCACACACATAAATTCTTAAGACAAAATGTATATCTGTGCCAAAACAAAGTTGACATCTAATCAACCAACTATATTTATTAAAGCACAGCTAAAGAAGTAATCTGTAATCAGAAAAAAAGTCACAGCTAACTGCTTATTTTAACTGGGAATTCCCATGTACTTTCTGCTTTTATATTCATATTGATAAACGACATAAAAGCAAACAATAATTTGCACCCACAAAATGTATAAACCCACATTTTACTGAATTGTCTGAGATGCAAACGGCTTTGAGTTCTCACTGAAGTCAATGAAACAGATCAGACTGTACTGCAAACAATGCTTACTCTTTTCCAACATACTCAACCATTATTTTTGTAGTCCCAATTTGCTACATCAGCATTATAAAACCACTGCTTCTTTCCTACCTAGGTATTTTTTGATGGCAATTTCAGCTTTTCTATATTGACTCTCTTAAAGGTTGCATATAATTATGTAAAGGAAACAGCAGTTTATTTTCCATATTTATTTCAAATACTATCTAGACAAAAATGAGAACAAGAAAACTTTCTTGAGGAGTTTTTATTCCACTTACTTAATACTAATTGCATATTCTCCTGATTCTTTGGTCCTGTGCCGCACTAGGTAAGTGCTATTTACTCTGTTTATTAGTTCACTTTCTGCTTGCAATCGTTCCATTGCTCCTGCAAACCTGTAACAAGGAAAATAAAAATTGCCTACGATTTTTTTCTAAGTTCCAGAGGTATATTAAATATGCAATAGAGAGTGAAAATTTTCTGCATATCATGGGGACCAAAAACACATCCATTGCAACTGAATACCACTTCCAGATTTCTGAATGAAGATCATGAAAAAATTTTATGGTTGGGAGTTGTGGAATTCTTAATTGGAAAAGTACTTGTATGCATGTTGAACACAATATCTGCTAAGGAAATTACTCCAGCCCAAGTATTTGCTGAATGACTACTGGCTTGAAAAGTTCATAAAACAACTGAATCATTTGCTGCAGGTGAAACAATACAACAGTGCTCCAGAACCTTTGAACCTCCATGAGTTCTAGGGAGATTTATTGTAACAGAATGGAGAATCAGCCACCAGAGGTAGATCAGGTTAACAAAAGACCTATATGAAAATTTGGTACTTACACAAGGAAGTATTTTATTTGGTTTCGTAATTATATATAACCTCTAAAGGCTAAAGTGCAAGGGGTATACCCAACATCTAGAGGGAAAAAAAATCAGCCAAAACCTTACAAATTTGGAAAAGATGATGCTAAGTCTTGAAAGCTAAGACAAATAAATCACTGATTCTGCAGCCTGGCTGCATAAGCAGACTTGTGTCCTTGCTCTGCCTTGTGGTTTGCATAGGACATCATGAGAGGCTGTCAGCAGACACTCGTTTGCAAAAACAGAGGTTAAACTGTTAATTGGGAAAGTGACTTAGCTTCCAGGGAAATTATGCTTATCTTACCATTTTAACAAGGCTGTAACCACCACAGACCACCACTATGTAAAATTTCACACCAGTACATCATGACCAATTAGAATGAAGCTTCAAGTAAAAAAATAGTTCTTTATTAAAAATCCATAGAAGATAAAGACTAATGCCAGTAATATGTTTTCTTCTAAAATTATAAACAGATTGAGTGTTAGAAAATACAGTAATTTCACAACTATAAGATGCACCTTTTTGACTAAAATTTTTCCCGGAACCCGGAAGTGCGCTATAGTCCGGTGCGCCTTATCTGATGGACAAAGTTCAAAAAATTTGCCTACCCGGAAGTGCGAGCTGCGAGCCGCGGGGCGAGCCAGCAGGGCCATGGCTGCCAGGTGGAGGCGGGGCGGAGTGGTGGCGGGCACACCCTGGCCTCGTGCAGGCGGCACGGCCCCTACACAGGCATCCCCCAGCCCCGTAGAGGCGGGACAGCCCCTCCAGAGGCATGCCCCGGCCCTGTGAAGGCGGGACAGCCCCTCCAGAGGCACGCCCTAGCCCCATGCAGGCGGAGCCACCCCTCCAGAGGCACGCCCCGGCCCCATGGAGGCAGGACGGCCCCTCCAGAGGCATAGCCCGGCCCCATGGAGGCGGAGGCACCCCTCCAGAGGCAACCCCTGACCCCGTGGAGGCGGGACGGCCCCTACACAGGCGCCCCCCAGCCCCGGAGAGGCGGCTGGAGCATGCCCTGGCCCCGCCGGGTACAGGTAGACCTGGGGCCCTGCGGCACCACCCCTGCTGGGTACAGGCGGGCCCAGGGGCCAATGGCTGCCGGGTTGAGGCGGGGCCTCATCCAGCAACTGCATGGGGGGAGCTGGGGGCGGAGCCTCGCTGCAAAAAAAAAAGTGCGCCCTATAGTCCAGTGCGCCTTATCTGATCTACAAAGTTGCGAATATTGCCGACTCCCGGAGGGTGCGCCTTATAGTCCGGTGCACCTTATGGTCGTGAAATTACTGTAATTTAAAAGACCAATTTTAAATAATAAACGTTTTACTTGGCTTGTTATGAAAAATCAGTATTTGTTTAGATGTGATCCTAATTTCACTTTTGGCAAGTTAAGAGGAAGTCAGAACTCCTGCCTAAATGACAAAGCATAAAACCAGTGAAAGAACACAAGTGATGCTTACTCCGCTCTCTCAGAATCACCATGTCTTTTTTGAGTTGTGGGAAAGAGTTCACACACTTCATAAACTCCAGAGCAGCAGTGGTTGCAGTTTTGATACACCACCTTTTTCACAGAGTCATCAAGGTTTGAAGAGACTTTCAAGATTCATCTAGTCCAACCATCAACCTTGCACCCACCACAGACATCCCTAAACCATTTCCCCAGGTGCCCACTTGTATCTCTACAGCTTCAGTGTTGGTGAGGGTTTTTAAGGAAATGCAAAATTATTCAGGATACAAGATGTATTTAACATTATTCCTTCCTTTATTCACTCAACATGTAAGATATACTTCCATGCTTCATATTTTAATAAGCTCTCAATGTTCTATTTCAGATGTCTGGGACTAAGGTTGCACAGCCACAGACTTGTAAACAAAACATCAAAATCATTAAGAACTTTATTATATCAGAAATGCTTTCAGGCAACACATGGAATTGCTTTCCCAAACCATTACACAATGTCTCCTTCTGAAGCCTAGAAAGGTTAAACCAACATAATTTAAATTGTAGCAAACACAGTTGCCTCCTGTGACTGCTTCTTTCCACAATTCTTGTAAGACAAAACACTTACCACAGTTGCGAAGAGTAGTCTACTGGCTTAGGAACCTAGGATATCAAAAGAGAGAGACTGAGGGTCAAGATATTTTTTTCTAAAAACCAGAAATTAGATTGATTTAAATATCAATATCCAGGTGATCTTATTTGGCTAAAAGTCTATTTTTTTTAAAGGAAGTTATAAAAAAGAACAAATATTCCAGATGATTCTGAAAGTAGTACAGAATATTTAAAGTTCTTTTCTCCTGTGACAGCTTGTTTTGGGTATTTTTACTTTACAGAACAGTTCAAAGATTTCCTGAGTGCCTGTATTCAAATTTCATACACAAAATAGCTCAATGCTCTGTATTGTAGAAAACAATTGCTAAAATATGCAACCAATTACCAGTAATATGTAAAATTAATTTCATGTATTCAGGACTGTGGCCTTAGACTGTCTACTGGGAAATACGGTCCATAATCTTCACAGAGACTCAAGGATATTCCACAACTTATATATATGACATCATTCATTCCTTTGGGACTTGGGTAGCTGTTGTACTGTAACTTGCTAAGCATGTCATTTGGCTCTGAAATTAAATTTAAAAATTAAGCAAACTGCAATCAGTTGGCAAAATGGATGTTATAGGTACACAAGCCTATGTACAGGTACTGTTTATTCATGCACAAGATGCACAGTATAGCAATTCCTATGAAAATTATCATCTCCCATTAGTGTGTGATAACCCAGTATCACCCTGCTCTTCTGAACAATTGTGTATGGAAATGCACAGTGCTGAAAAATGGATTCCAGTGAAAATTCAACATAAATCTCACACACTTATAACTTAAGGTCACATATTCTTAGATAAGCAAACATGTTTTGCTTTTTTTTCCTTTAAGTAAAACGAATGAATGCTTTATTTTCTGGACTCTAATATGGAAGAAATTAGAGTAACATTCTTCTCACAATTTTTTATTCATGATATATGGAATCTCACCAAAAGAGACTTCCAAAAACAAATCAAGTTAGGAAAATATTATTATAAAGGCCTATAAACTTAAATTGATTGAAATTGCAGTTAGTTACAACTCCCACTATCTTGACCTCAGATATCAACCAAGATCTCTATGAAGTCTCTAGACTTAAACTTGAAATAAAATTAAGTGTGGAACACATTTAAATTCTTTATGATAAAACCAGGCTCACATGTTTGACTTGTGCAGCAATAAATCTAAACAAGTATTAAACAGTCATTCAGTCTAGAGAAAGAAAAAAAGTGCTACTCAGGCAGCTCTGCTTCAAGGGGGAGACCTGGCAAAAAGTCAACAGATTATGAATCTGCTGACAAACAATTCCTAAGAAAAATGTTTTAGTGGATCGACCAAACGACACATTTCAAGGCCACAATTTTAAAAATTACCAAGTTCTTACATGTTGCAAGATATTCTTAAATACTGTGAATTGGTTGAGTAACGCTAATAAACTGGAAAGGATAAAAGGATATAAAAATTCAAAGATGGTTTAAGTCCATCCTCCACAGCATTTAAATGATAGATGAGTAGTTGTTTTTGTAAATTTTGAATGGACAAATATATTCATATAACAAGTGTTGTTCATTGGCATAAAGAAGGATAAAATCAAATGTTTTTCCAGAGCTCTTGGCTCATACTTTGCTAGGTATCCACTGCCTCCACAGAAATTAGGAAAACGGAGGAAAGCTGGGAAGAAACAGATATAACTCATAAAGTGCATAAAATGGCTGCTGACATATACTACTTATTTTAAAGGGGAAAAATTGTTTATAGGTACATCTGTGAAAAGTCTGGAATATAGATATTCTGGAGCTCAGCAGTTTTTCATTCAATATTCATTCCTAAAGTCATCTGATATATGGATTTTATGCTGTTTCTGGGCATTTTTATATCAGATGGTTGTAAAGACTGTAAGACTTAATAATAACAGTAAAAGTTATAGCATGTTTAAAACCCAATTGATGTTTCAGTATCTTTAACTGCATCGTTTATCATAATAAGATGTTTATATTTCATCCTTCCAAGTTAACAGTGGTGAAGCATCAATTTATCTTTTTGTTCTGATCATGACACCAGTTGGTAACATTTCATGAATAGTATTTATTCATTCTGTAAAACTGTGTTATTTTCAATACTCCTCTAAACAGCGTATTTTAAATTTAGCAGAAAGCTTTACCACTAGAAAGATACCTCCTCAACACCCCCAGCAGTATTTTTCCTAATTTCAGATATTTCACTGCCAGTGCTTTTAAAGTGATTCCTGAAAATGCAGCTTCAGCTGCAGTCAATGACACCACACAATGACTGATGGGGTCACTGACAGTGAATGGGAAATCCACCCTTGAAAAATAAGCAAGGGGTGGGAAATTCACAAATTTAACAATAACCAAAGGGTGGAGGGATGAAAGCTAAATTCACAGAACAATTTCATTTTTATTTCAGATCTGTTCTCTCACCCAATCTAACATAACTTGTACCTACAAACAGTCTGTGCGCTCCTCTTCAAACAAAATCCTGGAAATATAGGATATTAAAAATATCTAATGGTATTTTGACACACTTATACTGTTTAGGATCTATGTATGCTTGTTCTGGAAACTAAGGCACAATAAGCCCCAAAGAAATATCAAAATGCAGCTACTAAGAGCTGGTTCCCCTTACTTATAAAAGCCATTAAAGCGGCATAGCATGATTGCTGTAACAAAAGCACTTCTATTAACAAGTCAAATTGCTGAGAAACAGGTTAAAATAAGTGAAAACTACCTTAAAGCAAAGCAATAGGATTCATTACTGGGTTTATGGGTTTTTATCAATTAACCTCAACAAAGGAAGCCAGTAATCTGACGCACAGTGACACAGAGAAGGAACAAGTGTATACTATATTAATGCATCATCACATCTGTACATAAGTCTTGAGTATATAATTGAGTAATTATAAAATTATTTTTCTTAATACTTTCACAAACTTTTCTAGATTGAGAAGCATTCTTGTGTGAAATACAGGTAAGAACCTAAAGAAAAAAGAAAATTTATCAAGCAGTCAGAATTCCAAGTTTTATATTAGTTTTGCAATTTTTAAACTTACTACTTAGGCTGTAATCCCTCTCTCTAACCCAAAGTGACTGGGGAATAGATTAGAGCCACAGCACTCTCACCTTCCTGCTGGGGAAGGAAGAAAGTGCACTTTCACATAAAATGTATTTGATCTACACTCTGGAAACTCTTCAGACAGTTCAATTTGTTAATATTCCCCAAAGTTAAATCTGCTTATCAAACTTCTTTTCTTCACATGTCCTACTTACTTCCAATAACCAAAAGTATTAGAACATTCTACTTTAAGCAATAGTGAACCCACCATGAAAGCAACAAGGAACTAGAAACAATATTATTTTTGTAAGGCAAGATTATCTTGATGAACTAATAAACTAGGTAGTTTTCCTTTAAGGTGGCAAACAGAACTAAATAATTGTACTTACACATGGGCTAGGTTTTACTGCATCACTTGGGAAGAATCCAAGCTCTCCTGTTGTTAGATTTCTTCCCTAAAAAAAAAAAAAAAATCCATTTTTGAGACATAATTGGTATTAACAGCAAATAATAATACATGCCCAGGGATTTTAGTATGATGAATATATCCAAGAGTCTTTAAAATAAAATGCTACTCTAATAAGGTGTTGCTCAATATTTCCATGAGGGGTTTTTTGTTGTTTTGTTGGGGTTTTAATACAATTAAGTAATAATTACAACTGATAGATCTGAAAGCTCTGAGAGATGAGAGGCAAGAAGGGAGCTCAGAGACTGGGATGTGATTCCCAGTTCTGTCAATGTCTGCCAATGTCTGATATCTTCATTAATGTTAATTACCTCCTTTCAAGATACTTCCTTCTCAGCTGGTATTCTGAAAGCTGCCACCCTGCACCCTTGCAGATCCCCAAAATTACTACACCACCGTGCAGCAGTGGTTGCAGCACCAAACTGCAGTGGGAATTCAGAGCCAGTGATCCAACAGCCAATTCAGACATTCCGTACAGCATTTCCATAAGTGATACACACCAATGGAAATCGACTGCGCAGGGGATACTAACAGAATTCAAGATGACTCTCTGACTGTAATATACTGACATGATGTAGATGCATCCACACAACTGGAAGACCAGGGGCAGGAATGCATCCAGCATGGCCTAAACTGAGCCTTTTCTGCAACAGCACTGCTGCCCTCCCAAAGTGGTAGGACCACCAATTTACTGCAGTTTCTAAGCACCAAAAGTGAGCTGACCATCACAATTCCATGCATCAGGAGCTCACACACAGTTCAACACCAACCATGCTCTCCTGAAGAACACCTTAAACTTTTTATTCCTAGTAATATTTGGCAGTGAACACACATTTCAGAGTATAACAGAGCACATACTTCAATTCCTGAACACACATTCATAAAATGAAGGCATCAAAATATGTTAATTTTACTGATTGTTTAAAAGTACATAAATACTTAACCTCCATTAAATGTAATATACTGACTGTAAATATAATATACTCTCAGCATTTGGAAATGAGATTAAGCATGAGTACTTTACAAGCATTAAAATCTCTCAAATTACATTTCTTTTTCATTTTTGATGGCATATCTGCAACATATAATTAAAAAGGGAAAAACCCTCATAAACATGCATGAAACTTCTTCAAGGTTTCGGTTCATTTTGTTTCTGTAACACTAAATGTGCAATTCTACCATAATATCTCTACAGAAAACAGAACTCAGAAAATTCAATAGGGTGGAACTGAATGTAAAAAAATAGCAAGGGTTTATGAAAAAAATCAAAAACATTCTTTGATTGATGCTATCCTAAGCACAATCAGTGAGTGCATCATTCTCCGTAGGAGATCACTATGCAATTTCTCTCACATAGTAGCTACCACCTTAACCAAAAATACAGATAAGTGCAGAGGCAGCAGAGGAGAGGGAAAAGCACAAAGGCAGTATTTAAGCTAAAAGCATTTATACCAGTGATATTTAAAAAAATAATTATGTACAAACAAGTGCCAATCTTACAGATTTAAACCTGTGTTCAGCAAAGCTTCCTTACCCCCTTTCACACATCATCTGCCTGAATACAGGTATACAGGTTACCTTTTGTATCCATATATTCTGTTTACTCTTGAAACACAAATCCCTCTTGAGTATAGACCTAATTTTAAGCAGAGCTCTGAAACAGTCTGCCATTCAAGTGATACTTATTTTCAATACTAATCATACCTGAATAGCAAGTGGGACCACACTCAATAAGACCAAGCACTGAACAAAACATACAAATGTCTATCAAAATATGTTTGACCACACTTCAGCTACAGCTCAAGTAGTGCTTAGTATTATTTATTTGATGTGCTTTAAAAATGAAAAAGTTTTACCTAAACCACATATACTTATCTATTAAATCACTTGAATTTCTAAACGGTCAACTCAGAAAACTATTGTAATATTAGTCTGGTATGTCAGTTGCAAATTACCCTAAAACTCCTCTTAAGCAGGCTCTTCCTTAATATCATCATTTTTAAATGACTCAGAGAAATCTGTATTAAACAATCTGTGACAAGAGAGAAAAAAATATTCCTGAATGATGCTAATGGAGATGACAATTTCCATTAGGATTCAAATCCATTACTAAGGCTTCTAGGGAAAAGCCTCATACACTTTCTGGTTTCTGCTAGTTAAACACAATGAGATTCTAGCTAAATTCTGTAGCATGATAATCACAACCAACCTCTAAGACAATTTCCAGTAAATTGAGCTGACAGATGTGTATGAACATGGCAATAGAATCAGTCCCACGTGGTAGCAGTAATTTTGGCTTGTACTAATTGTATTAGTCAGATGATTACCTTCTAGCCAGTCCTAGGTCAAGAGCAGGTTTAAATGCTTCTCTAGACCTTGCAGAACCAAGTCCTACATACAAAACCACACAGGCCAAACTCTGTCATTTGAAGAGATTTATTTTCAGTGATGCAAAATTCCCATGGTCTGCTAAGTAACAGGTTGGGGGGTTTTGGAAGGGAGTTGGTTTGGTTTCAGGGTTTGCAGGGTTTCTTGGGAGGGGCTATTTACACCTATTTCCATTTTTTTTCCATAGATAAAGTAATTCTACTCTTTATTACTTCACCCCATTAAATGTTCAGGATGATACAGCGACACAGAAGAGTACACTGATCCAGTACTGAAGAGTTTGGAGAAGATTCCATCCTAACTGTAGCCAGAAAAACAAAAGCCAAAACAAACACAAAAAAGTATGACCTAACACATGAAATAGCCCAGGCAGTTTTTACCTTATATTCATTACCTTTTTACAGTTTTAAAAGAAAAAAAAATAAATTCAGATCAACACAGGAACAACAATTCAAGAAGACAGATATTTTGCACTCGTCATTCTATTAATCTCCTGATAGTTCTTCTATTTAGCTCTATTTCCATGTATCCAATAATACAAACAATTAAGAAATCAGTCAAGAAAAATGAGACACATGTTAATGCATTTACTGTTAAAGCAAATGCAAGTCATCATTTTCAACATTTATAGTTCTCATTTAAGAAGAAATTTTAGTAACAAAAGTAATGATGTGAATCACATGACAGCAAATTTTGCCATCAATAGAATATACTTTGCCCATGTATATAAAAACCCTGTCCTTAACTGACTTTAGCCAGCATTAAGCAGTTTCAGTGTGGTGTTAGCACTGAAAATTCTAAAACTGCTTTTTGTGCCAAACACTCTCCTTAACTCTTATAATTTCACTAGGATTGCCACCAATGTCATGCTCCTGCAGATTTATTCACCGGGACTTTTACTTTAAGGTTGCAAGAATGAATGATTTGCATCATATAGGGACTACCAGCAATTTAAAAGCAAAATTAGTTGCATTAGACATTTATTTGGATAAAACACAAAGAATTTTGTTGTTGTTGTTGTTGTTTTTGAAAAAGAAAAAAGTTAGGAGAGCAATACATCAATAAGAAGTTAATATCTGGACAAACAGAATACAGCCATTTGCTAAATGATACAGTACCTGCCAAAATAAGCTGTGTGCATCTCCTCTAATGAGTTCAATAGTGTCCCCAATCTGGATATGCAATGGTGGCCCATCTTGTGCTGCTGGCTGTGGGATTCCATTGTAATTCCGAATTACTTGCATTTTTGGTAAACCTGGAAAAAAAAATTTAAAAAATAAATAACACAAAGAAACAGAAAAAATCCCAAAAGTCAGAATCAATTTTTACTTAATGACAATTTATAGAATATGAAAACCATGAGAGCAATCAAGCAAAGAAACATTATGTCTTCAGCAGGTACATGACTAAGGCACTAGTACTTAGTACTATACCACGCACAACCAAATAGAAAATAATTACTTTGGAAAAACATCTCTATCACCCTTTCTTCTTGGGGTAAAATTGATTTCATGCCTATGGAGACTCTTCTCTGTACACGTGTACCCCTGGTACTGCATAGGGTTCAATTATTAAGGTTGTCTTTATAGTTCAAGGCAAAGATTGCATGAATTAGTATTAAAGACACCAATATGGATAATCTCATCTGCTTTAGAACAGCATTACCAAAAACCTACACCCAATGTGAACATGGCCAGGATAGTCAGGATCACAATTCTTTTAGGTTCCTCACACCATTTTTTTTTTTTCTAATTTTCATGTGACAGTATTTCTGGGTGCATATAGCAACGCCTGGATCAACTGAAGTTTTAATTTTCAAGATAAGACCTCTAGATGCCCACTAGTCCTTCCATATCAGTATTTACTGACTGTATCTGGACAACTAAGCTGTGTTGGGTATTTTTTTAATTTTTTTTTTTTTTTTAAGGGAACAACCCACTTCTGCCTGCTTGTACAAAGAACTAAAATGCTGTTTATAACTACAGTTCAAGAATCCTCCACAAGTGTGCATGAAATAAGGGGGCAGACCCTGTATCTTCAGTCAGAAGATAAAACTGAAGATACTGTAACCCCACATTCTTATAACTTTAATAGCTCTTTTTTTTTTTAAACCAACATTTTAAGCGTTATGGATAGCTACTGTATTGCACTCAGAGCGTGCTCTGATACTATAAGAGTACTTGAAATCAAGTGAAGCACCACCCACTCCATTACAAACATATTAAAGATTTAGAAGCTTTTGAAAAGCATTTTTTGCACTCTATCTACTACCAAGGAAAGTATTTTATCACAACAGAGCTATTTTTAATTACTCTCCCTCTATCTTTAAAAAAATATATAGAATAATTTTCCTGGTTTTAACTAAACAAGGGTTTTTCAAAATTGCTATCATTAAGTGGGTATATCAATTTCAAACCTTAACCAAGCAGTTTTTGGTTAAGTAAAGGTTTTGTGAGAATGTATACTAATTAATACAGGTAAGAGTGACAGGTTGCAAAGTCAAGGTTGCTGGGTTGCCATATTTAACATGTTTCTTGCTGGAAGGTGATTATTAACTTCATTCTAACAACAAAGGATCAGCAGGCCCATAGAAGACTTATTTCTGTTGCATGATCACGACTGTAATTTAAGCGGCAACAAACACATATATCCATGATCTCCTCTAAATTGTATGGAACATGAAAGAGATTACCTTCAATAATTATAACTCTCTGTATTAATTAATAAATACTAATCCTAAGTGCTGATGAAACATTAAGCAAAGTAATACCAGCTCTTATGTTACTCAACCCAAATGACACCTTAACTTTTACTGTTTCTGAAAGTTATCTTGAATACTTAAAATGAGCAGCTAATTATTAGTAAGCCATTATTCCACTTAGGCAAATACTAGACATTACTTTGTTTCTCAGCTGAAGGCTTTCATGATTTCATATACTGATTCAGCATCAGCAAATGCTCCATGGCACTGAATGGTAAGCAGAAGTAATGCTGCATACAAGTGCCTACTGAAAGCTGGCAACTCTGTCCTAAAGCAAGGAAACCCCCCATCAGAATATGAATTATACTTCTCCATATGTGATTAACAAACTGTAAGCAGGTACTCATCTTAGAGACATACATGAAAGTCAAAACAAACTCACAAAAAATTATTCACATTATAAAACCATGTATTTGGTGATTTAGTTTATCACATTTTTAGTGTGAAGATATAATTAAAACCCTCACTTGGATTGAGCTCAGGATATGCTCAGGAAATAATTATGTACTTTTCAATGAACATCCTGGTGGTTTTTTAAGATACTATAGTGCTTAAGTTATTAATCATAAACATGAATAAAAGAACATTTTATTTCTATTCCACTGGTAATTATGATTATTGGCATCTCTGAAAACCAAGGCAAGATAACGATGGAAAAAAAGGAGAAATTGTGCTGTGTTGACTAGCAGAATTATTCAAAAGGTAACACAGAATTAATCCTGCTAAAACGTACCATGCTCAGAATACTTGTGTAGAATTCAGTATGCTTGATTCTATAGAATCCTATGGCAATTTTGATTATAAAGTTACCTTGGCAGATACAATGTTGGAAGATTTCATCCAACACCTCTTGACATTACTAGAAATAATCCTATCATTTAAATAGGCTTTTGGGTTATGGCCTTAATGGAGTTTATTATCTTGTTTCAGAACCCTCCTTAAAACTTGTTTGTTGTAATGCCTACATTACATTACTGAAACTGTAATAACTACAGTGCTATTTGCTTGCTGTAGCTGGTCTCTACTATGGTGACACACAGATCTTATTAAAATTTTATTTTTATCAGTTTCTCCAAGAACAAAAGACTAAATACAATATTTGAATCATCAATCACAAACAAGTACATATTATTCTAGAATAGTTAAATTTTCATGGGTAAGTGTTCTTCTCATAGAACTTCCATTAGATCACCAAAAGCATGGAAAAAAAATAAATGGGGTACAGAAAAAATAATAAATTGAGGGAAAGAGCCAAAAAGCTCCAAACGGAATGCCTAACTTCCTTTTCAGCATGCAATTATGGATTTGATTAGAGTAACTCAGAAAGAGTTTAGCAAATTAACACTGAACTGGTGGACAGGCAGAAACTGGTCAGCTCTCACCTCCTAACACAGGACAAACACTGGGTTGTGATGTATCCAGACCTATCCATGATTAACACACCAACCATCTCAATCAATCTGAGTTTAACAAGCTTACCCTATAACAAATCTGTTTGCTCCTATTTTTCATTCTAGAATTCTATTCTCAGAGCATTTACAATTGTGCTGGCTTTGGCTGGGGTAGTTTTCTTCAGAAAAGGCGGTATGTATGAGGCTACCTATGGTTTGAATTTGTGCTGGAAACAGTGTTTGCTTGCACGATATTAAGGACTTTTCTGTTTCTTGCACCCTGCGGTGCACAAGGAGCTGAGAGGGGACATGGCTGGCCTCAACTGACAAAGGGATAAGCCATTCCATGAGACATCATGCTCAGGATATAAAGTGGGGTGAAGGAGAAGGAAGAAGGGATATTTGGAGTGATGGCATTTGTCTCACAAGTCACCATTACAAACAATGGAGTCCTGCTTTCCTTGGGATGGCTGCACACCCAACTGGCCAAGGAACACAGTGAATGAATTCTCTCTTTTGCTCTACTTGTGTGTGCAGCTTTTGGTTTAGTTGCTAAACTGTCCTTATCTCAATTCATGAGTTTTCTCACCTTTAGTGTTTTGTTCCTGGCTGGGGTTAAACCACAACAAGAATCTTCTACTTTTCAGTGTAAATTAGTTCACGGCCAAGTTACATCCATTTAGAAACAGGAGCCCACATAGTTCTTTTCCTAGTCTGCATTTATTTTCATACTACAGTTAAAGAGAGCAATCATACCCCTATTAACCTTCATTTTGCTAGGCTAAACAAGCCAAGTTCTTTTAGCTTCCTTTTATAAGAGACCAATTCCTCTGAGGCAGTACACCAGGCTGCTTTACAGAAGTTCAGAGAGGCAAGATCTAGGATATTTTCCTTGTCTATCTTGACATTTCATCTTTAGTTGGCACACAGATTCATAACAAATATACTCATTAAGAATCCTGAGGACTTACAGGACTTCAATAATGCAAACAAGAAAAAGCAGCATTCTACAGAAACCTGATATGCTTCGGAGTATAATTATGGATTATTTGTGACAGAAACAGCATAGAACCTCTATGCATTAATGATTAAAATGTGAAATATGTTAAGGATTTAGAGGCACTGTCATTGGAATGTACATAACAGTAGTACTGAAAATATCTGACAATTGCAGAAAACTTGTGGAAACACCTGGCACAAAAACATTACTCATTAACATGTTAAAAAGAGGGTAAAGTCCCAACAAAAAGGATAAGATCGGGATTTCATCCATCTATTATAATTATAATTTTTAAAATCCCACCGTTTTCCAGTCAGATTTCCACATGACAAAGTACTCATCAGGAAACTTTCTCATTTAAAGATACAAAAGAGTCTGGTAGTTTCCAACATTGACATCAAAAACCAAACTTTTCCAATAAATAGCTAAAATTTACTTTACTTGAAAACCAGGAAAAAAGCCTAGATTCCTAGAAAAGTCTTTATAGCCAGGCTCTGGGTCACAAAACTAACCTAATTTGATGATCTAAATTGTAGTTCATGAGAAAAACAGAAAGCATGATAGAGTCAAGATTTATAATGTACCAATTTGGTTATATTATAGAAAAAGTAAAACCTTTCATAAACCATACCATTCATTAAAGTATTTAATCTGATAATTATGAGTCAAGGAAGGAGGTGACAATTTAGAAATAACATAGTACATAGTAAGTCAGAATATTCATTTTATATGAAAAAGCCAAAAAAAAAAAGTAAACTACTTGTATTCCTTACAGCAGCTCTGCATTTCCAAACAATACTGAATGACTCTCAGAGTATCATGCAGAGATTCAAAAATGTTATTTTTTGCTAACATGCATAATGCATGCCCTATGATGACCTCTATCTGTCAAAATTGATTCCAGCATCTGTTACTTCCAAGCAAAGCAAAACGTGGTTTTACACTTTGGGCAGGGATCACTCTAACATACAAAATAATGACACAGCCTATAGGAGAGCAGAGTTCAAAGGTGGATTTGTGGATAAACTTTATACTATCAGAAAGACGTGAAACACCTTTGTCTGCATTAAACATCCTAGTTAATATGAAGAATTTCTTTTTCTCTATGAAAAATATAACCTAGTCACCAAATATTTATATCCTGATTGAAAAAAACAAAACCACTAATGTAATGGAATAAAGCCTCCTGACTTCATGAGTCTTCAAATCTGAGACAGAATTTTAGACCATCTGACAAGGCCACATCCTGATGTTTCTAGAATCTCAAGAAAATAAAACTGTCTTTTGTATATGAAATGACATAAAGCCCACCAATTCCATCCTTTCTTTCACCACAACAGCATTTTGGGTGTCTGTTTGCAACCTCTGAACTTGCTTTGACCCTTCTTGGTTTGTATCTTTGCAGCTACAAACATAGGGAATGAAGTTCTGCTAAGAAACAAGCTGACAGTTAGTGATTGATAAGCCTTCCATAGTAAAGACTGGGAGGAATATTACACCTGAAATCTCTGAGCAGGTGCATCTCCATACATCACACTCCAACCAGGAGGTGAGGGCTCAGTAACTCATGGCAGTGTCTCATGAGATCAAACTGAGATCAAATGTCTGAACAGTGGCCCACAGTATCATGGATAATTTTAACAGTTGAAACTAAAGAAGCAATGGGAACTCAAATTGAAAGAAAGAAGTTAGTATTTACACCTTGCTAAGTAATGTTACAGTAATTTCACGACTATAAGGCGCACCCTTTTGACTAAAATTTTGTTCCGAACCCGGAAGTGCGCCTTATCATCTGGATGCCCCTTATATACAGACAAATTTTGGAAATTTGCCAACATGGAAGTGTGAGCTGCAAGCCGAGTTGGGACCTGTGGGAGCTACGGTTGCAGCTACGGTGGGAGCCCGGAACCACGAGCTGTGCCAGCCGGCGCCAGGCGCGGGCGGGAGTGCCGGGCCCTGTGCATGGGGAGGGCACCTGGGGCTGCATTTAAAGGCTACACCAATCTGTGAAAAATGTTTGCAAATTGAACGCCTTATAGTCACGAAATTATTGTACACCTGGAAGGTTTCTGATCAAGAAGTATAACTGCAAATAATAAAGTAACAAGGAGTTATGGTAGAAAGAGAAAAACAGATGGGTTGATAAGCACAGCAGTGTGAAGAACAGGTGGAATTGTTATACCCACAATCTGAGCATCCATGACACAAAATCACCAGCTTTGACACATTTTTTGGCAACATCATCTAGGTCCAACACTAATATTAAAAGCTAGTTAAAGGAATGCTCTAATCTCAGCATGGGCTATATGAAAACAAAGTCCTTTGGCATTCTCTGTACATTCTTCCAATCAGTTCTGCTAGCTTCACTCCTGTTCACAACCATTCTATTGCAGAATAAACCATAAACTTGGTTCTTCTCTCTTGCATTTATCAGGAGAGCAGCTTCCCAACTCCTCATCAGTGTCATCTAAGTCCACAACCAGCAGAAGTCAATGGTTCTGTTACTGCCAAGGCAAAACTTGTCTAGAATACCTTCTCAGCTGGTGAGGAGACATGAGGAAAGCAACACTACTAATCACTTTAAAAAAAAACCCACTTAGATTCAATTTCTGAGACAGTCTATTAATGCCTTAAAAGAGACTAGGTTGGGGTAGGATTTCTTAACTTTTAGCCAAGTATTTGTAATAAAAATTACAGAACTCACATACATGAAAGATGCCAGCACAGTCTAGTAAGAGCACTCTTCGGAGTGGCAATTATTTAAATAATTACTACTGGACAAAAATAATACAATTAGTAAGCACACAGACATACCTCAAAGAAGAGATTTTAATTGAACTTTTAATTCTCCCAATTTTTAGTCATTATTTTTGTATGTCATTGTAATTAGAAGGTCTAATTTAAGATACTGCTTTCAAGCCTTACATTCATAAAATCATAAATGGGCTGAGTTAAAAGTAACTTTAATGATCATCTCATTGCAACCTTCCTGCCATGGGCAGAGACTTTCCATTGGCCCATGTTGCTCACAGCCCCATCCAACCTGGCCTTGAACACTTCCAGGGATGGGGCATCCACAGCTTCTCTGGGTAACTGTACCAGGGCCTCATCACCCTCACAATAAAGCTTCCTAACCACCCCTTCACCTTCCAGTTTAAAGGCAAGGTGGCTGAAATAAATGCTGGCTGTGCCCAAGACTCAGGAATATCCCACCTGTCTTCTCTTTAACTGCTTTGCCTTACTGTTCAATTAAGTCTCACTATTGGCATACGATCAGCCACACTCTGGAGTTTGCCACTTGACTTAATTTTGAAACCAAAAAACTACACAAGGCTGATTATTAAATCGTTTATGAGCCTTAACTCAACTGTTAAGTTTCTGCTTGCAGAAGTAAAGCAGCCCTTTCTTCCATAAACAGAAAACTTGCAAGCACTGGAGCAATATGGGGGAAGGATGGGGGGGGGGCGGGGGGGAAATAATCATCATTATCTCAAAATTCAGATGACAAATCTGTAGTGCACTCCAAACCACATCTGATAAACACGCACATTTCTCTTCCATTAAAATAGAAAATTTAAAGACTGTCATCCTCCAGAACACATACAATTACCGGAAAAAAGTAGTTTTTTGTCACTGTCCTAACCATGCTTTCTGTCATTGTCCTCCCTCTCTTCCAACAACTGTTCCTAAAACACTTACTGAAATAGGATTTGGGGTTCCCTCCTTTTGACTACCTGTCAAATCTACAGTTTTTCAAAGATTCAATTTTTCCACCATTTCTCCTTAATGTTGCATTATGGAAACTGTATTCTTGGCAGAGACCTCTGCAAAAATGGTCAACCATCAACCAAAATGAAGATATGTGGGAGGAAAAAAATCTGTTGTTAACATTCTGATCAACAACTTGTTATGAGAAACAGAAAAACACCGCAACTCAGGAAGTCCTCGTGCTTCCCCAGGTTTTGCAGATCTGATCATTAGCAGAAAGCCCCCTGATAAGTGGCTATATCTCCATTTTCTACTTAAGATCCACACAAAACTTGGAACTACATTGCAGATCATAGCAGGAGTTCATTGCAAGGAAAATAAACAAGACTAGCAATGTTATTCAATTTACAAGGCAGTATTTTTGAAACTGCATGAGTTCTGTAATACTTCCACACATTTATTTGATTTTACATTATAGTAGTTTTGCTGCTTAAAGACTGATGAATAAATAAATGGGCATCTTCCCCTGCTCTGAATGCCAGTATATGGCTTCACCCAAATGCTTTTGTCAGCAAAGATTTTTTTAATAACTGTGCTTAGTGACAATATCAGCAGCCTTAATAAAGTTAGTAGCACAGGAATATGGACATTCATTCCTCCCTCCTAGTAGGACCTTTAAGTTTCCAGGTTTTTCAAGGCAAGTGCTTAGTGCTCTGATAAACACAGCACTTATTTTGATCAGAAATAAGAAATTTAGCCAAGAAAATCCAAATGCAAACTAAGTTTCAGAATATACTTTTTTTTAATTTAGAAAAATAACTCCAACAGAAAGCATTTTCTTACTTCACTCTTAGGCAGGGACATTTGGCACATGGTGACACTCATTTTAAGGAGCCTGGAACCTCATCTCTGTGCAAGATAAAAAAAAACTGGCACAACAAAAGCATTTCTGAAGAGCCATGTTTTTAACCTTCAGAGGATTAAGTCACAAGGGCTGCCTTTTGGGAAAGGAATGACTCTAATCTTATTTAGATGGCCAATGACCATTTGTCTCTCATGCCCTTATGGGTGGTTCTGCTCATAACTCTCACAGATTCACTCCTGAGGTTTAATTTATTTTGTGCCTCAAAACAGAAGGAAGAGAAACTGTAAAGGTTTTGGGAAGTCAGGTAACAAAATGTTACAACACAAAAGAAATAAAAAAACTAGTCAAGTACAGTGCTGAAAGAATCTACAAATGCCAACCCAATCCCATCTGCACAACAAGCATTTGCATAAACTGTATTTGCATCTTTCCGTATTCCCCTACTTGTCTTTGTAGATCCATATTAATGGAAAAATAAACCTGAACATGCCCTAGGTTGAGAATTTCAGATTGCAAGTGCAGGAAAGTACGTTTAAAATAACAGAAACTTCTTGTGCAATTCCAAAATTATATTTTCGTTTTTATACTCAAACCCAGGTAATTTCTCAAAAGAGAAAGAGGACCCTCTCCATGACTGCACTGGAAGAAAGCTGACAGCGAAGAAAGTCACCGACTTCCTAATGGTCATTGCCACATACTTTTTGTGATTCACGAAGAGCAAAAACTATTTTTCCTTCACTGACAGACCTTGGTTTCCTCTTCACAGCAGAAGAACTTTGTTTCCTCCAAACAACTGTTAAAGACAAGCTCTTGTTGTTTTGTATAATTTTAACTTCAAATGTTTTTTCAGGCAACTACTCCTTACTTGGAGTGACACAGGCAGCTATCCTTGTGAGAGTAAGGGATTTTGGAACTGCCTGGATTGAAAAGTCTCAGCACTTTGAACAAGTATCAGAAACAGCTGAGCATTAAATGTTTCATGGGAATAAACAACCAAGAATAATCAGGTTCAAAAACATAGTTTTCATTTGTTTTGACAAAGTAATGAAATCTCATCCTTTTAATGTAGTCTAGAGGAGGTGAATTAGGGATATAAACTTTAAAAATCATGTTGCCTCAAAAGTAAGTAAGAAGTTTTTTTTTTTTTTAATTAAGCAAAATGGAGTTTTGGCGTATGAATTAAAAAGTGTGGTACTTGTGGTGCTGCTTTTTATAAAAGCACATGGTATGAAGATTAACCAGTGTTAATTATCACATCTTTTAATGTGATGCCATAGACAGGCATGGCATTCTAATTCATGTATTTGTTCAAACATGCACCTGGCCTGAGGGGCCAACAACTTGCATTGGGCAGATACTACAGATGAGCTTGGAAGGTGTGTCCAGACAGCAGATTACGTGCAGCAAAAGGCTCTGAAAAACAGGGACAAATCTTGGAATATAGAAGTCCATTATTCCACAGAAGACATTATTTGGAGCTGTACTTTAAATACTAACTTCCCCAAGCCCAAGAATATTTCTGCAGCAAGAGGAAAAAGGCTTGAAAACAGGAACCCCTCTTTGGAAACAGAATTTAATACTGCAAAATATCATGAATCTTGTACAGGACCTAGGCACTTTTACTGGTGTTGAGAATTCACAGACTGAGTAATTTTTAAAACAACATATAATCCATGAAAACACCTACATATGCCACCTAGAATCTTTTACAGGTATCAAATTTAAAAACACATTGCTGAAAACGTGCTGACACTTTATTCTCCAAGAATTGCAAAAATTAGAATTCAATTCTCTTTCATGCAATTTCTTTTGTGTTCAGTATTGACTAATAGCAACTACCTCTAAGATGAAAGGCTTTAGTCTCCCATTTCTGTTACTTACAAGAATTAAATTCTCTGGCAAGAGAGGCATTTTAAATTATTACATAACGTGAAAGGGAAGTGCCTGATGCCTGGCAAAGCAGGCAGGTCCCAGCACATGACAAATAATTTTGCCTGCACACACCCTCTTCATAATGCTGTATAATCCTTCAGCTTTTCAAGTTAAACACTCATCTTATTCTTCAAGCAATTTTTCTTCTCCATGGCCTCTACCTTGATTACAGCAGATACCTCCTTTACTTCTTAACTGATAGTTCTTAGCACACATGCAAAAAAATTTCAAGCCTTATGCACCTTCTTTGCATGCACGCATCAGCAGACAAATGTTGCCAAGAATTCTGGCATTATATAAAAGCAATGAAAAGACACCATTGTTTTGGCTAAAACAAACCTGCTCTTAAAAAATATGCCTGCTTATTTCTGGTCTTTACAGGCAAATAAATTGTTTTCTTTGAGGAAAAAAAAGAACAAAACTTACTTTCATTACAAAGTACTTGTGCTATAAAAGTACAAAAGGATGAATGTGTATTTCACTGTTAACATCACAATGCAGTTAAAATTGCTTATCTCTAAATAGTATATACTCGGGATTTGGTTTTTATGCTGCACACTTTGGATATTTGAAGTACTGGCAATCAATGAAAACAAATTCTAGAAAATCCAAAATGCATCATATTTTGTGCTGCCTTCAGCTTTCCCATGAATTTGTAGTATCCCTAGCCTCAATCAGTAGACAGACCTAGACAAAAGCATTCAAACTACAATGAAAATATCCACTGAGTATAAAAATATATATCTTACATGTAAGTTTTTACTGTCTCTATTTATGCCAGCAATTTTTTTCTAGCACAAATAGTATTTGAAAAATTTCATACTATTCTGATACACTGTTTCTACATACTCCCTTTTATCAAAGAAAAATATTTTCACAATAAATAAAAAATTAATCTACTTGAATTTGTAATGTCTAAATATAAATAAGTTATTAACTTGAAGATTGCTTACATGATGAACAAATAATAAGCTGCAACAGGATCTTTTAAATGCAAAAATGAAAGCATACAATAAAATAATCCATCACTTGATCTTTGTTGCAAAATCAAGACGTTATTGGTAAATTATCATAGGCAATAAAGATTAGTATCTTGTCCCTGTCAAGACATCAATGCTGCCATAATAATCACATTGCATTTTAGATACTTTTGCTTCTTTCCTTCCATGTCAAAGAAACCCTCATATATTCATCTGCACAACAGTGAAGGTTCTCCTTCCATTTTCTGTTTCCAGTCTGAACGTGGATTATACACTCCAGCAAAGTGTGAGTTTTTTTAAGACAGAAACCGTACCCAAAAGGAATAAAGTATGTGGGTTGATATCCCAGGTAAGTCAGGATGACTTCTCTCTTATCTCCTCATTGTGGCTGCCTCCCATGACCACTTTTCCATTATCTCACTGAAGTTATTTAGCCTGTGACCGGTGATCCAGATATTCAAAATAAAGGCAATAAGGGGACACCTTAGTGAGAAAAAACACCATACTTTGTGGCAACAGCCTATAGTTACACCAAAGAACCACCAGAGATCAAACTGACACCAGAGAACATGTAGGTGTGGTTCTTTCTCCCAGAATACACCTTAGACACTTAAATCCCAGCATTGGCTCTTTGAGCTTAGTTGATCATTCAGTGTTTCTCAGGTGCTTGAGCCTTGTGCAGAGCAACACACAGCATTTACAGTAATTTCACGAATACAAGCCGCACCAATTTGACCAAAATTTTGGTGGAAACCCGGAAGTGCGGCTAATATTCCGGGGCGGCTAATCTATTAACAAAATTCTAAAAGCTGCCAACACGGAAGTGAGAGCCCGCGGCAGCCCCAAGCCAAGCTGGAGCCCGGCCGGCCCCGGCTGAGGTGGGAAAGCCTGGCAGAGGCGGGGCCAGCAGTGTGGGGGCGGGAGGCAGAGCCTGAGCCAGCAGGGCGGGGCAGGGAGGGCGGCAGAGCCTGAGCCAGCATGGCGGGGGAGCCCGGGAGAACTGGGGCTAGCAGTGCAGGGGAGCATGGCAGAAGCAGGAAGGCCGGCGGGTGGGGCTGCCTGGCAGCGGGGGAAGCCCAGCAGAATCGGGGCCAGCAGCGTGGGGGAGCCCGGCGGTGCGGGGGCCTGCAGTGCCGGCCAGGGCGAGGAAACGCGGCGGCGGTGCAGACGGGAGGGGGCGGCCGGCGAGCCTGGTGGCGGCGGTGGCAGCCCTGCCGGCGGGGCGAGCGAAAGCGGCGCTCGCGAAGCGCCGCCGCCGCTCGCGGAAGCGCCGCCGCCGCGAGCGAAGCGCCGCCGCCGCTCGCGGAAGCGCCGCCGCCGCGAGCGAAGCGCCGCCGCCACGAGCGAAAGCGCCGCCGCCGCGAGCGAAGCGCCGCCGCCGCTCGCGGAAGCGCCGCCGCCGCGAGCGAAAGCGCCGCGGGGCGGGCGCGGCGCTCGCGAGGCGCGGCGCTCGCGAGGCGCGGCGCAGGGCGAGCGGAAGCGGCAGCGGGGCGGGCGGCGAGCCCGGCGGCGGCAGCCCTGCCAGCCGGGCGAGCGAACGCGGCAGCGGGGCGGTGCTGACGGGAGAGGGGGGCCAGCGAGCCCGGCGGCGGCGGCAGCACCAGCCGGCCAGCCCCGCCGAGCCGTGGCGCTGAGCTGGGCCACCCGGCCCCGTCGGCAACCATGAGCGGGCCGAGCCTTCCTGGCCCCGCCCCGAGCCAGTAAAGCCCGCTATGCCGCGATCCTGTTACTAATTGGCCAATTTGTGAAAGCTGCGCACGAACGAAAGTGCGGCTAATATTCGGGGTGCGGCTTATCTATTGACAAAGACAGCAACATTGTCGAGGCACCGGGGGTGCGGCTTATAATCCGTGCGGCTTGTATTCGTGAAACTACTGTAAATTGCAGGGCTTAAATTGCAGGGCTTAAATCAATACCACCAGAAATGGACAAATAACAAAACTGGCACACAATGCACAGGAGTAGTTGGAGCTTTAAGTCCCTAGTGTTAAACCTCATACTCTTTTCCTTTTCAGCCTGTCTTGTCCCCACAATAAAGCAAAAAAGGGGAGGGTGAAAATTATAGAGCAGCCTGTAGGGTCCTCTATAAAGAAGAAATAAAGAAAAAAAAATGTTGTAGAAGATATACCAGCATTAGGTGAATTCCAGTGTACTAGAATTATGCCTGCCAGTCACATGAAGACTGTCACTGCCAGGAGTGTAACGCTGTTCTGGAAGAAAAGTTGTGGTACAATCTATACATGCAGCTTTTCTTATACTATATTTCATGCTGTTTGTTGCTGTCAAACCCAATTAAGGAAGAAGTCCAAGAAGAGCAAAAAATCACACTTTATTGTCTGAACTAAGAGACAGTGCCTCATGCTCTCCCCTCTCCCACATGCCCTATTCCAAACAGGCTGGTTAAAGAATAACCTCTAAGGTTAACAGACTGAGGCACGTTTTTAAGGTATCAGATAATGAAGTTACTTTTTAATTCCCTGTTGCACACTGAAGCCTAAGAAATGAAAGTTATAAGAAGAGCAAGACTGAACATGTCTTCTATTTATTCGCAGGTCAGCAAGAGCAGCAATGAGGGCTGAATTCCAAGTTCTTCCACTTAATGCCTCAGAAAAGTACTTTTTCCTGGATAAACCACATCTAAGGGTTAAAACAATTGAATAAATTGATTCTACTGAAAAATCCATCAGATCAGCTTTTATAATGTCACTACTTGAAAATGCTAAGTACCAAATAAATTCAAACATTACATCGCTGAGCTAATTATGATCTGCAAGCTATTTCTTAAAATAACTCAATACCATATAAATATTTATGTTATAGTTATATGTTATAGTTAGTTATATGTGAAGACAATGTTTTAAACTCAGCTATAAACAGTAGATGTCTCAATACAAATATGACAGTTGTATAAGGCAGACTGCTAAATCCTACTATAGAAACAGAATTTACAGGTCTATGGAGAATATAATATAAAGATTACAAATACTGTTTAAGAAAAAGTCAGGGACATTGTTTAGAGCTCTTCAAAGCAGACAATGAAGAAACAAGATTATATATTAATGTGGATTAGCAAAATAATTTTAACAGGACTCACAATGAGGCTCTCTTTCAGTTTATATGGTATAAGAGGAAAATTTTCCACCCTTGCCCCCAAAAAATAAACAACAAAAGGACAGGACATAAAAGGTTAGAACAAGCGTATTGTTTTTCAAATATAAGGCAGCGTCCAGAAAGATCACCCCAAAAAATCCATGTTTGGGCCTTCCTTGTGCAAAAAATTAATAAGCATTATTAAAATGGAAGTAAGAGTTGGTTAAGTCTTGGAGAAGGTACAAAAGCATTTCTTTTAAAAGAACACTACTTGCAAAAGACAGAAGGAAAATTTCATTAACAACAGGATTCAAGATTGGAGAATAACTCTGGCTGGAAGGATCTTTAGAGCCCGTTTGGTCACACCTACATCAAAAGACTTGAAGTAACATATAGATTGAATATTCATATACAATGCTGGAGTGTGGAACAAGTATTATCATAGAGACAACAGATCTCAGAGTAATTCCTAATGATTTTTTACAGTCAGTCTTCAATATTATAATCTAACCCTGCTCTGCACTAAGAAATTTCTTGTGGCAGACACAGAACTAGAAAGACTAACTACTCTTGGACCTAGAAGCATGCAAAAAAGCCAAGAGGATGGTCAGTCATACAGAAGTGCTTTTGTATCAGAAGAATTAAGCAGATAATAGCTCTCTAGGTTAGAGGATACGTGACTGGAGGTAATATGACAGACAACTCACAGTGGCATAATAATGACCAGAGAAAAAGTACTCATTATTTCCTTAATTATTATGTATTTTCTAGATCCAAAAACATACAGGCACCAAAATAATAGGTAGCAGGTTATAAGCAAACAAAAAGATGTGCTTTATTCACATAACTAACTATGAGAGAGACAGTTAAAGGATGTTGTGAAGATTTTAGAGTGGTTTAAAAAGTGGTAATGAAAACACATGGAAGGAAAACAAAGAGCTAAGAAACAAAAGCACAAAGTAAGGTGGGAAGTACCACAGCACGGTACCCCAAATTCTATCCTTCAGCATCCATTTAACCAGCTGCTGTTGGAGGATCCTGAGCTAGCTTGGCCAGCAGCCTAACTCAGCCTCATTGTTCACTGCTCTGGGAATCTCAAAGTGGTGAGTAGATTAAAAACTCTCCTGAAAACCAGCATCAGTTTCTCAGGCTTTTGCCTCTGGCCTCTTCTACCAAGTCTTAAAACCTTCCTCAGGCAAAAGGTAGATGCAGTTCTGGGAGATTCTCTTGTGTGAATTTTCAGCAGTCTTTTTTCTCCCATGGGATGGCTGCTTTCAATTTTACAATGTTTCCCAAATTCTTTGTGTGAGAATTACTTTGAAGTAGTGATCAAATACTGATTTAGTTAAATGAGTAAGCCACAAAAAAAGAAACCATGTGCTTTAGAGTACTTTTAAAATTCAGTTACTTTTGACTGTTTTTAATCATTCATTGCCTTATTATCTTTGTTTTGCCTTCTGAGAATTACAGCACCCTGAAGATTAGACTCAGATATGAAAATAGATGGGTAAATGCAATATACCTGTTGAAGATGAATAAGAGATTTGTTAGTCCCAATAAACTTTACCAAACACCAAGCAATTCCCTTCTACTTGCCGAGGTAAGTAAAAGTAAATTTGGGCCATATAGCTGCTGGCACACATCTCTTCTTTGTTTTAAATAGTGCTGCACTATTTTTGTGTGTATTTAAGATACAAAATAGTGTATTTTTTTGTTTTATTGATCATACTTTTATGTCCATTTTGTCCACCTCTACTTGACCTCTTCCTTTTTTCTTCCTGACAACTTCCTTACAAGTTATCTCTAAACAGTGACTTTTTGCTTATATAGTTGATGTTGAGTGTTTTTATGCAAAAAAAAAAGATACTGAAGGATTTTTAATCTACTTCAGCTTAAAAATTATGTTAGTATATGGCTAAGCATGTATTGAACACCATTATTTCTCTAAGAGAAAAATAAAATGTTAATTGCTTAAGATATAGAGACAGTCCCAAAAACACATCCAATAAGACAAAAGAGTTTAAATCACTCAACTACAAACTAATCTTGCAATCCAACCAGACAAGGATGAAAGAGTTTGACAAAATAAATACATTTCACCCTTTGGCATCTGGGTCTTCTGATGTTTAATTAAAAGAAAAAGCTAAAGGCTATGTTCTTCTCTGAATGTTAGCTCACTGCTGAGATGCCAAGGGGACAGCCCCTTTCAAATACCTCTCCCCAACAGGAATGTAAAAATAATTTTAATTTAAAATAAAACAACCCCAATAAAAATCATTAAACTGCATTTGAAATGCTTCATTGGAAGACAAAACTCTGCTTCACCTTCCAGAAATGCATTAGTGGAAAATTTCTTGGTGCAAAACATTAGACATGTCTTTTCTTGTAACACAAAAAAGATGAATTCATTATTTTGTGAAGTAAAAGGGTAAAGATCTTGAATGCAATACCTATTTTTAATAAATATGTGAGATAAATTAATTTGATCTCACAAATTAGGCCGCACAATTCAGCATATCTCTGAATTCACTGCTGTAGAGGCCCAGTTGAGAGAAGCTGTCCCATGACATGGGACCACAGAGAAATTCACTGGCTCTGGTCTCAAACACCAAACCCATCCCAGCCACTTGATGTAAAACGTGCTCAAACATGTCTATCAATACCAAGAGATGGCCAGGTTAGAGCTGCAATCAAAGTCCCTCAAAGAAGTCCAAGATTCCACACCGTGTCAGTAGGCAGCATCACATCTCTCCTGCCCAGGAGTGCTCTCTGTGCAACAAGTGTGCTCCCAGCTGCCCCATTAAACCCCTTCTGACCTGCAATTCCTCTGCTTCACAAAGACTCCTAGAGACATGGATACATAACAGGTACCTTGAACAAAGTGCTTAGATGCTGTGTAGAAAAGGAAGAAATGCCCACAACTGAATAAAACCCAGCCAAAAGTTAAACATGCGTCACATACATGTAAAATCAAACCTCGTTTTTGCTTCTGTAGCTTCCTTCAAACATTACCATCCAGGGAAATCTTAAGCTACTCAGTAAATATAACGCTCCACAAACATTATAAAAGACCTCCAACTTTTTCAAACAACTACTTATTCACTAGAGGAAGTTTCATGGAACATTTCTCTTTGCTCCACTATTCCTTCTGGCTTTCCTCAATTTTATTTACAGTCAAACTCATTTTGTCCAGCCATTAAAACACATCATTATGTTCCATGTCAATATCTAAAGCTGGAAAGAATGCCATATGTATATTCTAGTACTTGAGGGATTGCTATTCACTCCTACATTTTATTTACAGGAAATATAATTAAATAACAGTACTAAATGTTTATGAAAAACACCTATCAATGTATTTCTTGATTCTATACACATGAATTCCTCTACCAAAGCAAAATGATGCTACTTGGTCTTATTCATCCTAATGAAGACAATCCTAATAAAGAGATACTATCTATGTACTATCAATGACATCAGTCAACTCCTTATACTGGAGGCTTGTTTAATGCCTTTTTTTTATTTTTGTTGGACTTTTTCTGTGGCTTAAATACAAGATAAATTCTTGCTCTCAACACTGACACTGGCAGCCACTTAGTACTGGTCCACCAAAACCACAGCCAGAATTCCAGGTAGCTGTTGCCACTGTTGAAATGGAGAAATAAATTCCTGAATGCTTCTTTTCAGCACTGGTCTTCACCCTGAAGAAGGTTATCTTTTCTCATCCACGAAATCGGGTATTTGCTGTATTAGGTTGAATGAGAAAGACAACAATCAGGACTACTAAGGATGTGGCTGGATAGCTCAACAAAACAAGAAAATGAGTGGCATGCTCCAAACTCTCAGTTAAAGAGTACTTTTATCTATAACAACTGCATACTTGGCAAAGAATTATCTGCTGGTTGGGATATCCCAGCATTTGAGTTTGAGCCAGATTTTGCTTTTGGCTGGGCATATGCTTGGAGTGGCACTGAAGTGGAAATCAGACTTGCATATCATAGATCACACTGTGTAAGAATTTGTTGAAATATCTCTCAGTCTAGCATGTTTCATTCTTAACTGAAAAGAAAATTTTAACTGCCAATATGACCCTATTCCTTAATTTTTATTCCAAAGACAAGATGCAAACAACTAGCACACTACACAAACACCTGAATATTGTTTCACTGCTTACTAATCACACACATATAACAACAAAACAACCCAGTCAGAAGATTCCAAAAATCAAACTTCAACAAAACATGAAGCACAAAGTAGGTTATTTCTCACAATAGCTAATGAAATAAACATATCTCCAGTATTGTGTTTCTCCCTACACAGATTGTTGTTGGTTTAATGCATATGCTCCAGGCCATAAACCCAGTGACTCTCCTCAGATCCTGAGGGGCTTTTAATAATCTGTCTAAAACCAATATTAAGGATTCACAAAGCAATTATGGACCAGACACCAACCAGAAATACAAATACCTCTTTTTAAAATTATTATTTGAACTTTGAACTCCTGGGCTGAAAAATACATTTGCCCAAGCTATTGCATTGTATATGTGACTTGCTAGCACTGTGTCCCTCCATCCCAAAAAAGTCAGATATTTCACTTTCTGTGAAGGAAAAATATTGGTTCCAGCCCTTAGTTCAGAACTGAGGTTTTCTAATCTTTAATCTTTGCTTATGAAGAAATCAGCTGTTTAAGAAGTCAGAATATGCTCAGCAGTGATCTTGCACAGATCAGATTTTGAGTCTAATCTACAATGAATCTTGACTATAAGGCTCCTAGTATTCTATTTTTACAAACTTTATCCTTCTGATATGAAATATACTTTCACACTTCAGAGATTAAAATTCCAATGTTTATATTAGAAGAAGTGTTTAGGGTAAAACCAGTTTCAAAAACACTAAGCTGTGAATCTATCACATTTAGACTCTATACTGCAAAAAAAAAAGCAAACATTCACTGTACTATTTCAATAGCTGAGAAAGACTGTAATTTTTGCTCATATTAAAATAAATACAAAATTATTTCCATTAAAAACATTAGTCAGACTACATCATCCTTCTCAAGAATTCAATAAGAACTTGTACTTATGAATATACATATGAATGCTTCATTTGTCATTTAAGCCAATATTGCATTTTCCATGCTTAAACATATTCCCTACATGAGAATAAAATTTGATATAATAATTTCACATGCCCATCCTATGCAAAAACTGACACCAGTCTGATCACTTGTCAAATGCGTTTAAGCAGAATCATGTTGTTCTACAGTCACATGCAAGCTGTAGACCAAATTTTTCCCGGATTTATAGCTGCAGGTGTATTTGCCAGTTCATTTCGTCAATGGCATTTATTATGTCCTGCTTAACCCAAAGAAAGGTTATTTAAAACCCGTCCCACTAAAATTTAGCAGATGAAGTAATTCAGGAAGCTCTCTGCAACTGAATTTCAGGCTGAAGACCTAGTGCAGAGTGTGAAGACAAAGTCATATTTTGTATGATTTCCAGTCTTTTTTTCACCTGTAGCTTCTACACACTTTTCTTTTTGTACAAACGTTTTTCTCATGACTACTTTCACTCCATGGGAATTTCTCTGTTTCATCATCCATTAATCATTTTTCCTTCTACCCTTCCTTCTTATTCAGCACAAAGCAAATTTCAAGGAGGGAACTGCCACTGTCAAAACTTTTAACGCAACTTCAAAGAAACACAAATGAAAAAGCCATAAATTAACTAATTGCCTTTAGGGTTCTTCAGCTAGATAGGTTCCTTCATCAATGAGCTTTACCAGCAGGAAACAAAATATTTTAATCCAGTATCCTCCCATCGTTTTGTTTAGACCATCCTTCAAATTGTACTACTTCTCATCAAATTTAAATGATTTTTACTTCTGGGCTAAGCTGAGTCAGCAAAAGTTGAATTTGATTCCAAGCATAAAAAGAGAAGCACCAATGCATTAACTTCACCATGCTATTCATGATTCTTTACTAAAATAGCCAAGATACACATAACAGAACAATTTTGACAAGTTGTAAACCAAAATATTTTTATTTACTAGGGATATCAAACTCTATCAATATTTAGTCACTGCAGGTGCTGGTTATAGATTCTCAGCAAGTGTCTGCTCCCTAACCTAGCACCCATGCTTCAGCACCATCACAATACTGGCTGCAGCAGCAGAAGCCCAAACCTTCTAAAGCCAAAGCAGTCTGGGCAGTCAAACTTTTGACCACCTCTCTCAGCAAAAAGAGCATCCTGGTGCTCAGACTCTTCAGAACTTTACATGTCAATGCTCTTGGAAAGCTCTGAGGCTCAACGCAGTAATGGATGCCTGACATGACTGCTCTCTTCCAAGTGTTGCCCTCTGGATAGCATCTGTCTCTCAAGGCAATGTGCAATCTGATGAACAGTTGTACTTAGATTATGCAAAATAGATGCCAGGAGTTTACCAAAGACTTCAAAAGCTATACCCACCAAGTTAGAAGAGGACACAGAATGTCTGTCCTGACAAAATGCAAAACAAATGCTCATTTCATTTGAAAACTGTGAGTGTATGTACAGGGCACATCAGTATGCAATATATTTCTCATTATTATTTATTTAAAACCTTTAAAATGTCAGAAGCAATGCTGTAAGAAGTCTTCCAGAGTCATGATTCTACTAAAGGAACTTAAAGTTCATGTAAACATTCTGCATTTCTTTTGGCTTTCAACAATATTTCAAGGACCAAGAAATTCACTCCATAACAAGATTATCCCAAAAACTCAAGAATTGTTCTGTGTAGGTAAATGGGCAAAGCAGAGGGCAAGCAGATCTGTATTTTAGGTATTAGCTAATGCAGTTTTTAAACACCTACTTAATTCAACTACTTTTGGTGATTTCAGTGGTACTTAGTCTTCAATAAAAATTACTTTTAAAGTATCCTTGTACATAAATATCCTGCAAATACTTCTATCAGACTTCAAGTAAAATCACCAGTATACTCAAAAGGTTCTCAAAGCTAAATTAAATCACCAGTGTACTCAAAAGGTTCTCAAAGCTAAATTACTTGACCTTCTATAACTCTACATGAGGCAGCTGAACCTATAAAGACTACTCTGTAAGCACACAATTACACTTCACTGCAAAATGCAATGAATGGGAAGAACTAAGTCTTGTTAGCAAACACTTGGAAGAAATCATCCCCTTCTGCATTATTTAATTCCTACCCTTGATGTTTTCCCCAGTGACTGTGTTAATTTTCAGAGTTACAGGGTGCTCATTTTTTTCTTTTATGATGCAGTCGTCAGGACACACAGAACAATTTCTAGAATCATGAAGCAGGATTATTTTGCTAGAGGGAAAAAAGCGACGATACGTGTTCCAAAACATGTCAAAGGTACGTGAGTAAGAAAGGTGTGGTCTGCTTCAGCTAGTTACAACATTTAGACTTTCCAAGCCAAGGCAGCTGCAATGCTAGTGGCACAACCAGCATTCCTACTTTTTGAAAAGTGCTTAGCTCTGCCAGGCTATAATGTGGCGTACAGAATTGCCGTCCTGTTTAATGTTTAACTCAACCATTCTCAGATGTCCACATCTAGAAATATTAAATAATCCACAGCTTACTTTTATTCCAAATAGTATCTACATAACAAATCTCTGGTAATTAAACCATACAAGAAACATAAAGGACAGAAAGGTAATTACTGTAAAAAATGACACTAAAAATATCACACAGTTACACTGAAAAACATTGAATATTTTACACAGACACATAATGGGTCTCCAGAGGAAATGTTCACCCACTTGAGTACACAACCTATAACCAAGCATTTCATTTTCTTAAGGGCTGCTGCTGCCATGATTCCATAGAAGTATCTACTATAAACTAACAGGAAAAATAAAATAACTTTGAAAATCAATATAAAACTGCAATTGGTTCATGCCTTTCAGAAAAGCAACAGTTAAGCACTGAGCACTACTAGTTAAGAGCTGAGAATACCCACAACTTGAAGACTTAGAACCTGAGTTTTATAACCCACTGTCTGCTATTCACCCCTTTGTTATTTCTTTTAAACCTACTGAGTACAGTAGGGTGGGTCATATTAACTGAAAGCCCAGAGGCATTTTGTTGTTCAAATAGAACCAGAGTTCTACTTACAGAAAAAACAAGGGAAAAAAAATTAAGAGTTCGACCAGCTGACCTTATCTTTGAAATCACAAACAGAGCAATCGCTTTAGACCTTCATGAATTCAGCAGTCAAGTCCTCAGCATTGTGTGCATGGCAACAGCATTCACAATGCAACTCAACAAAGCAAGTTACAGCTTTCTTACTCTTTCTGTTTCATGTTTAAGTATTAAAAAGTCATGATACAAACCTGGGTCCACGTGTCTAGAGCTTCTTCTAATTCCATTTGTTCGTTTCTGCAGAGCAAAAATAAGAATCAAGGATATGAATAAACATGTTTTCATGGAAGCTCGCTGAAATCCTTTCATTACCCCAATCTACTAGGCAAAGTTAGTTTTAAGTTATTTCCCCCAACCACTAACACAATTATCTTTATCTTGTAGAAAGATCACACTTTGAAAAATATTCTTAGCAATGTTGATGGTTTTTTCATATATCCCATTTTTTCTGACACTAGGCTGAAAGAGTCTGAATCCATAGAATGTTTGTTCATACATCAACACTTTTTGATACTAAGGACAAATGTATTTTTTAATCATTTATTTATTTAATCATTTATCATTTAATAGGATAGGGGAGAAACATGCAGTCTGGCGTTATTTGCTCCAGATAACATCAACCAATACAAAAGTCAAAGCCACTTGCATTGCTTTAATAAGGTAGAAACTTTCACTATTTCTACTTTAAACTGAAGCTAACTACAATTCCCTATGGAATGATTAATTCTTTTTTTAAGTCTTTTTTCCTGGGCAAGTATTTAAATATATTAAGGAACTTGTCTGTCTCTCTAAAATTGGAGGAACCAGAGTTGTGTGAAATCAAAAACTCTTTGAAAAGACTCAGATTATTTCCATTTCTTTTCTATATTTCATACTTTAAGACACTTGCTATGGATCCCCAGAAATTTCAACGTGAAATAATGCATATCTGCGAACTACTCATCTGCTTTTGCAAACTTGTTTTATCTGGTAACTTGATGGTTCATGCATTTATTTATTTTTTAATCATGTTGCATAACAAAAGGAACAATTAGGTTGCTCTGATTTACTCGCCGTTGATAACAGTTGATGCAGGACACACACCAAGGCAAGCCAGAAAGCAGTAACCTGAGGCATAACCAAATTACCAAGCCCTGTAGCAGGCAAGAAAAATCAAAAGCTTGGTTTGAAAACAGCTTTCAAACTCTTGAGTCCTTGACATAGTCTCTCTGTACCCCACAAGTCTAATTAAAGAAACGATACAAGTTTTGCTTCATCTGTAGTGGGCAGAATAAAAAATTAAATCTGCTGCCACAATGAAGATAGTAGTACTGGATAAAAGCAAAATGCTCAATTATAGCCTACATTGTTTTTTATAGATGGAAGCCATGTTACTGATACGGATTGATGCAGATTGGTGAGCAACCACAGATTTGCACATGAAAGGGAATGGGGCAGGACTCGGAAAGGTACAAAGGGAGACAGAGAAATGCTTCATTGAAATAAACAGAGGGACTGTGACAAGTCATATACACCAAAATACAGCTGGAAAATGGTTTTAAGGAAATAGTTCTTGAGCTGTATGAAAGTGTGCTCAATACCCTTAAACATATTGATTTACCAGTAGATTCTTTACTTTACTGGTATGAAGCCTAAATTCATGATTTCCAAAAATTACAGTCCCTCATCCATGCTTAAGTTTTCTTCTGCACAGAAAGAATTAAAGCAGGCACTTAAATAGGAGTCTTGGTAAAAACAAATGTAATCCTGATGTTTTGGATCAACTCAATAGGCAATAGCAAATCAATAGCTCCAGAGAGGAGGTCTTTATTTTCCTAACAAGAAAAAACAGTATACTTATTTTTTCATCCAGCCACAGTATGGTCACCACTCACAGCTCTCCAGCCATGCCTGCCAGCTGCACGACTGAGAAGGCATCAGGCAAATGGACCACACCGTTATTCCCATAGTTTAGAGTGCTCTTACTCAGCACATCTGTCAAGGCAGAGGCACAAAAGGCTGGGCAGCACATGGCCAGAGGCACAGTTGAGGATGCAGCGAGGAGAACGGGCAGAGGCTGGGCACGGGCAGAGGCTGGGCACGGGCAGCACATCCCTCTCCTCTGTTGGAGTTCCCCCATCACATGATTCCCCTGCAGGATCCCAGGAGCAGGAGCCCACCTGGGGCCCACATCCCAGGAGCTCACCAGAGGGTGCAGAGCTGCCCTCACCCAGCCCCACTGCTGTCTGGCGTTCCAGTGACACATCAGAGAGCACAGACATGGACAGCCATGCACACAGCTCCCTCTGCACCAGCCATGGCAGCAATAACATCCTCCCATTGCCCCTGTTAAGTGACAGCATCAAACACAGCCATGCTTATGGAGAGCAGCGACATTTACACTTGCATGCTGTTCATAACTGGCATGTCATTTAAGCAATTACTATAAACTTCTATTTAAAATACATGCCGGAAACTATTATGCTCTAGGTCTGAAGTGCTGCTTCTCTTTTGTTAGATGGGACAGACAAAACCCAGCTGCTATGCCCTCCTGTACAGTAGTGAAAAAGTCCCAGGAGCTGGGCAAAAAAATAACACAGGTTGGCTTGCAGTCTTCCTAGGCTGACAGCAAGCTACACTGGGTGCATCACAGCAGCTCTCTGTTCAGGTCCCACTCTAACATTCTCTCCAGATTACATAAACTCATACCACACAGGATAGCTCTGCAACCATAGTCCTTTCACATGAAGAGGCAAACTCTACCCTGCCAATCCTTCATCACCCCGCAGTTCTCTGGCACAGCAGAGGCAAAAGAAACCCGAAAACTTTTAACTCTACAGACAGATTTTGTCTAGAACAGTAAGGATCTAATCACCAGCTGTGAAGCAATGTTATCTTACCTGCAGCTTAAAAAAGCATCTCCACCCCTTTCAGGGCTCTCAGCATTGTCATTTTGCTGCAAGTTTAATTTACATTTTGAGCAGAAAACATTCATATTTAACCATGAATACCTAGTTGCTTAGACAACTTCTACAGCACTCTAAGAAATCTGTTTGCAAACCCAGAAGAAAAACATACCTTCTCCACCAGCATGTACACAGAGTAATAATGAGCTCTTATGTCACCAACAAAACACACATCACATGCAAAAGAAAACGAATCCTTACCTCATGTTTCACGTTTCCATGTTCTGAAACATAAGTAAAAATTGGCATTATTGTTGATTGCAAACTGTGCACCTTTTGTAGAGCAGTGTGAGCGTGTGCTGTTCAGGCACCCCGCAGCTCCTGCAGCCCGGGCGCTGTTGTGCAAAGCCCGCCGCGCTCATTGGCCCCGCCGGGCTGCGCCCATGGCCGGGGCAGGGCCCGGGCACGGCTCGGCACGCCGCGACACCACCCCGACAAACCCTGCAGTTTATCAACACTGCCTCCTTGGGAACTCTGCTACTGTTCATTGCAAATCGAGCTCGCACCTTTTTTTTCTTCTGTCTTTTCAGTGTGAAATGATGTATCAAGGTTAAACGTATACATTTAGCTTCTAAGTATTCCATGTTTCACGTTCAAGTCGGCATTGCATTACTATACCAGAGAGTGAGGCCACTGCTGCTTTATTTGCTTTAACTTTATGGTACTACTTAAAAATTAGGGGGAAAATCCTGTATAACAGAAAGACTGAATAAAGCCAGTAACACTTCACATGCACAGCACCAGACATCACAAGAGGCACAAAAGAAGATCTCCTTTTTCCATGTCCTTTGGATCCCTGATATTTGGGTACTCCAGGGTAATTTGGATTTGGATAACGCAGGCACTCTGGATTCTGCCTTACCAAAGCTGTGTTTGCCCGTCTGTGCCTCACACCACACACACAGCTGAGGCCCAGCACCGGTTGGGCTCTCTGTACTTCAGGACACTGGAAAACTTTTACTGCAATAACCTGTGACATATCCACAGTAAATCAGATAATAAACTTTAACCGGCAGTCCCCTTCAGTTCCAGTAGGAAAGGCTGCTTTAAGCAGTGTGTGGGAAAACAAAAGCCGTGGCGTGCCGAGGCCGAGCCCGCAGCGGCGTTGGCACGGCTCCGCTCACGTAGGCCCTGCACTGCACAGAGAGCGCTCCTGGGATTCATTCCTGCCTTCCCAGAAGGAGCTGTTTGCATCTGGAGTGAGCAAAGAGAAGGAAAATAAGCCTGCCCAAAGGAGGAGATGCAGGTAGGCTGTTGAGGCTTTTTAAGCAGCCTGAGGGAGTTAGTTGCCCAAGTGCTATTGAAATTCAATATAATTTTGGTATTTCACAATCTGATATGCCTTTCAGAATTTTTGCCAAAATCTGAAAAAATCTCCTCTTTTGAATGTTTGATCTCAGCATTATGAAGTGAAGTCATATAGGTAAGTAGCTGCAAAGGAGGTCTAAACTTCAAATCAAGTTTTTGGAGTTTTCTTTCTTTTCTTCATTCTAAAGACTTAGATTTATTTCAGCAGACCCTTCACCAAAAAGTTGAAATGGAAATGTTGTTCTATTCTCCAATTGGAATGAATTCATCTGATTTTTCAAACGTTGCTGTTGAATATTACTTTTACCTCTAGAAAATATCCCAAATCCAACTGATGAATGAGTTCTAGCTGACGATCAGAGCATCCCAAAGGTTTTTATAATAAATAATTAGGAAATTCAGTGATTAACTTTCAATAACTGAATAAGTGGTTTAAGAAATCACTACATAAGATGATAACAAATACTCCTGATCATTCATGTAAAATAAATTTCATTAAAAGGGAAGTGAGAGATTTGGATTAAAAAGAAAACCAATACTGATGGACCAAAATGCCATTTGTGCCTTCACTGTTAACACTTCAGGAATAGAAAATAACATCCAGCATCTGTATTTCCACCTAAAAGCCTATTCAAAAAATTAAGACTTATCTCATTATTTCATTTCAGTTTATATATGCTGTATTTCAGAATATCCTGTATTGAAATATTTGTATCATGTCCTCATGAAAGACTTGTTTTCCAAACATTACACAAGTACAAGACCAAGATAACCTTCATGTCTGTTTTTAATGGGGAAAAAAAAAAATATATAATGTCTGAGGATTATCTACCAGGAGATATTTTACACATGACAACTTTAATTCGAGTTCCAGCTCCCCACCAGTGTGCCAATGAAATCATCAAGTAAGTCCTCAGTTCTGACAGCCACATAATTAATGCCATAGTTCAGCACAGTTTTGGGGTTTTTCTTGTTTATTGACTGAGGCCATATTACCATTGGGTCACATTTTGATAACCATATTTTACTACAGAAGCAAGAGGAGCAGCAGCTGGCCACAGTAAGTGAGGGAACACAGCTCAGAAAATGGTACTAATCTGCTCTTCGGGGATGCAACAAAGCATCTGCATTTACATGCTAACTAAACAGAGTAAATAAAAAGTATATGTAATATGCTACTCACCTTTCTATTTTAAAACAAACCCCAAAATATTTAAAATGCAGGAACTGTAAGTTAAGTCCCTTGGAAGGAGCTGTGGGACTATGTGTTCCTTTCCAGTCATTTAGCCAGTTATTACTCAATCAGAACAAAATTAGAAATGGGACCCAGATGTACCACACTGTAGGACCCTAAAGAACATCAAGTGCCCTAACTGGCTTTTGTTCAGGTTGAGCAAGAATCATTAGTTAAGCAATACAGCTCAACCTGTGTTGCAGTTTTTTAAAAAGTGGTAGAACTCTAAGGAACTTTGTGAGATTTGAGCATTTACTTGTCAATTCAGGTGACATGAGAGGTTTGGAGGAGAGTCAGCAACTTTGCAACTATCGATTAAGTCAGCAAAAACATAAATAGTGAAAGCTGCTGGTTTCTTTTGAGATGTCAAGACCACAGGCTTTTCATGAATAATCTCTAATGTGCTGTAGCAAGCAATTAGGACATGAACAGCATGGACTGTACCACTGGGCACGCACATTACTGTATGAAAGCAATTCTAAACTTAACCCATTCACATGCCAACATTGTCTTTTCAGTTCATCTCACAGTTGAAGCAACTTCTTTTCCATTTAAAGAAATATAGTACCTTTTCAAATGAAATTAAAGAAATCATGCATAAATTAAGATTTACTATAAAAATGACCAGCTAATGATCTTCTCATCTATTTATGACCTGATGAGACATGCCTTTAACATTCCCTGGGAAAAGCAATCTAAAGAAGAAAACTGTGGGTTTGGCACTATACTTAAAAAATTCAGAACGCTTTCAGATTCTAGAATCGTTGGAGGTTTCTCTAATTGAAATATTCAGTAGTCAGTAGAACCAGCAAGCATTTGCCTGAGAATACTTAATTCAATATAATTTGATGGACTTGGAAAAATTCCAGTGTGGAAATAAAAACGAATTGTTGATTCTGCTGGTTTAGACTAGGAAACAGACTGGAGGTTCTGGGCAGAGTGATACTGTTTTGTCAATCCTGTGAGGACTCTGAAGAAATTGCAAGGGACGCAGAACAGTCTGTACAATAAAAGTGGGAACAACAAGGGATACAGTTTCTCCCTTTGGCTACTAAAGTTGTGTATTCCTCATGCTCGCTTACCCAAGGCCCTGATCTTAAACATTCCCAGACACAATCCCTTCCAGCCAGTGGGAAAGCATCACCAGGTGAGTGAAATTGCTCTGTGCCATGAAATAAGACATAGGAATGCAGTTGAGAAGCCAGAAGGTGTGACAAGGGAGAGGAGATGCCTTCATAACCAGCAGAGAAAAGAACCTACATATGTCTTTATAAATGGTCTGTCACAGAAATATGTTCATCAATTTTCTAATCCTTGTGTTCAAGAATTTCATACAGTCTGTTTAATATCATGCAATCAGACTCAAAGAAATTCATCAGAATATTAGCAAGGTTCCTGAATGACAGAAAGATTAAGTAATAGGGCAGAAAAGTAAAATACATTAAAATGTAGAGGACTATTTGAGGATGTACAAGACAGCATTTCAAGGGGGGGGAGAAAGGGTTAAATCAATAATGACAGAAACAAGCATGGAAGACTTCAACCAGTACTGCTGATTTACAGCAACAGGGGCAGGAACAGCAACTAGAAAACCCAAGGGCTAAATGCAAACATTTTGTTCTGTTTATTAATTCAACTGATTAACTCTGCATCTTTTATCACTAAAATTTCTACAATCTGCTGAACTGGCTGCCTTTGAAGCAAAACATCTGAAGAACTGGCATATGTTTGTCTATAAGGCATAGCATGAGAACACAGCAATTTATCTTCAGATTTTGTCAATGTTTCTCTCATAAGTGTATCATCTAAATCTGACACTTAATAACTTTGTCATTCAAAACGTTTCATCTATCTTCGGATGTCTGTCTTTTGAATTTTCACAAAGTGTGACTTGCAAGGAAATTTAAAAAGATTTAATCCACTCAAGAAAGTTCTAAGCATCATTTCAGAAAGGCTGGCAAAAACATCTGCTCAGGGTCTATAAAGAAAACAGTCTTAAACTTTACAAAACCAGAAAATGCTGAGGAAAATTCAAATGCCTTTGTGAAACCTAATGGCATATTCCCACTTTAGTGCTTTGAACTCAGATCACCTTTTTACAAATAAGCCCCTAGAAGTACAAGAGGTCTACAGAATAGGAATGAAAATTATTTGAAACACAGAAAAAATTACACTTATTAAAAAAATAATAAAAATACTGAAACTGTTCTATGTGGAGAATATACTATTAAGAAGTCAAAATAATCTATCATAGAGAAGCAGTTTAGTCAAGACTTCTCACAAAAGCCCAAATTCACATCTACATATTCACAGAAAACTCACTGTTCTGACACTCTAAAATGCAGTGGGACATTTCCAAATAGGGAAGACATGCAAAAGCATTAACAAGATGTAAAAACTCTTCAAACACCAAAAAATAAAGGAAGAAAGTTTAACAGGATCAAGTAAGGAGTATCATTCCTGGACACTGTGCACCACAGAGAGGATCTGCACTTTTCTGTGAAGCATCTGAAATGGCACTGGCAGAATGACAGAACACCAGATTAAACAGAAAATATATACATCTACACATATATAGATATGATCTATAGATATGATATAGATATATAGATTAGATATAGATATCTACACATGTATAGACATATTCCATATCTGTGGCCATAATACCACATGACTGAGGAACAGTAATGTCCAGTTTCCTAAATGGATGATTCAGTTTCATGTACATTATGCCATGTGAAAAAGGCTGTAATAGTCCCCTAGAATAAAATGTGGGGAGTGAAAAAACAAAACAACAAAAGAACCCACCAAACACAGCAATACAATAAGTGTTCCAGGCATTTTCTGGTGTGCAAGCCTTTGCTCATTTCCCACAGGAGCAGCAAATGACACTGCTAAAAATATTATATTTACCATAAATTAATTTCTCTAAATATTTCAAAAGAAAAGTATTCAAAATTAAAGGCATGTTATAATTTTGCGCCTATAGAGTATACTTCTTCCATAAAGTGCAGCAAAAATGTTGCATTTTATATTACATCTTTATGTCTGCATTCCTTCAATAACACTTCATAGCTTGGCAGGCATGAAAGATAACTTATGGGGGACCGCATTTCTCAACTCTGGAATAATTAAAGGACAACTTTAAAAAACAATTCAAGTTTCACTAACCAATATTTCAGAGAGTCTGAATTGTCTCATCCCTTTGTGGGAAGCAGGTACTGGTAAAACTCCTTCTTTAATCTTTTCTTGGTCTGTGCACATTATGAATGGCCAGCACTGCTTAATCAACACTTCTTTCTTTTAAAAGGCAAATAAAGAGTAGAAGTGGAAAACAGTAGAGAAAAACCTGAGGATTTTCTTTCCTAGTCATCGGCCAAAGTCCCTTTATCAGGAGGAGGGATGACACATTTTGAGCAAAGTAAGCAAAATCCCTTGTCCTTTTCATGCTCCTTGTGTGATAAAGCAAGGGGAAGTATGGCAAGAGCTGCAGTTTAGAGTTGGTTTTTGTAGCCAGGATCACAGAGCAGAGTGTAAGGAAAGACACAGCTCAGTCCCTCCTGCATTTCTGCCTCAAGAGTAGGTGGGAGATATACAACTGTGCTGTCTTCTATGACAGCAAGAGAAGGGGAGAGGGAGAGAAGTTTGAAGAGAGGACAGAGGGTTAAACACCTGGGTTTAACCAAAACATGTAACACAAAAAAGGATCTTAGCAATCCAGTTGCTTGCAATTTCAGTACAGCATAATTCTACAAACATCAGGAACATGATTTAAAGTAAAATCCAAAATACCATTCTATTTCTTTGAATTTTTAAAATTATAATTTATTCCACTTTCAAAGAAGGAGGAATGTGATTTGCTATTGTTGTTATTCCATTCTCTCTAGCAAGTCTACAGCATTGCTTAAGTGTGCAGGAAAATTAAAAGAAATCAGACCTTTTGTTATCTAGGCATTTATGGTCATTCTTACTAATGCATGATGCACCATATGTGTCCACAGATATTTACAGAAGAACAGAAAGACAAGCTTCTGCCTCCTGGGGTGCCAGCTATCCAATTAAAATAAAAACTACAGAACTGATTAAAAGAAAAGGAGCAAAACAAAGGAAAAAAGTAGAAGGAGGGGTGGTTTATATCACAGAATACAGTTCTTTTGTAAAGAACAATATATGTTTGTTTTTCCACTCTATTAATTGCAAGTAATTGCTTTAAAACTTTCCAATTTTAAGACAATTTTAAATATTTATTTTCCTTAGAATATCTGCAGGAGGTTCTGTGAAAAGCCTGTGTTCCAAAAAGGGTTTCAGTCACAAATACTGTGATTGCTTGTATGGTTTTTAAATCTACAGATGATTATTTGTAAAGAGTTCAGACTTGAAGGATAGCATGAGGATTCTCCAATACAGAAAAGCAGCTAAGAAAAAAAGGTTTACTGACTACAGCAAAAATCAGTGCCTGCCATCCTTTTGATTTCATGGAAGACTGGGACAGGTAATTAGCACAGAGAGCCAAAAGCCAAGAAGAAATCAGAAGTAATGCACACAGGAACAAAGACAGAAACAAGCTTATACAATGTTGAAAGGAACAACAAGCTGGAGTCAAAATCTGGAAATAACAGTTTCATAAAGAGCAGTGGATGAAGCCATCATGTAATTCAAAAGTGGGAGAGAGAGCATCTCTGCAACAGCACTTTACAAAGACTGTAGAGACTAATGTCTAAAAGAAAATAACCTAAGGGGAGAGGTTGTAGTGGCTTATGTGAAGTATGTGAGACAAGAGAAACTTCACAAATTAATATGAAATAATTCTGAAAAGGAATGCAAAGACTTTAGAGAAGTGAGAATGATACATAACTAGAAACTTCCCCAACATATAAAACTCTGCTTTCCAGAAATCATCATGTGCTCCCAATAGCTTTTCTTTTCTAAACACAACAGCAATTCAAAATAATCTGTAGAAAAAAGAACATTTGAGAAGCTGGACAGAGGGAAGAGTAAAAAATGGCACCAGGATTATATGACTGTGGCAATAGTGTAACAAACTCCCCACCGGGGGAGGGGACTAACACTGAGCATTAGCATGGGAGATCCAGAAGATGTCAGAAATAGACTTACAGGTATAATACTGAGCAGAATGGGAAGATGTCAAATTTTTGGAGTTATTTGTGGGAAGTCAAATGGTAGTTGAAACCAAAAGACTCCTTAAAGTCCCAAAGAGCAGAACAGGGAAGTGCAAAGTGACAATGGCCAGGGAAGAAATTCACAGAGTAACTGATTAAAAGAAGAAAAAAAATAGTTCTTAGGTGCGAGAAGTAGACAGCCATCAATCACCTTTTTGTGAATATTGTGAGTGGACAGAAACCATGGAAACCAAAAAGATTAAAGAGGAAGCTGAGGCAACACAAACAGCTTTAGGAACTGAGAGGAAAATACAAAAATTGACATAGACATAAAGAGAGAAGCACAAGGATGACAGATGATGTGTTGTACTGGAGGTGTTACATATGAGCAATCCACAACCGATATGAGAGCAATTTCTTGTTGTATATGACATTGACGAAGAAATTTGGTTTGACCTGTAACAGTTCTCTCCTGCTTTGGAACATTTCAATTTAGTAGCAATAAAAATCCCTATGAATCCTAAATGCAATCCTAATTGTGCTTATAAATGGTAGATTCACAAGTATGCACGTTACAATAAACACAAATTAGAGGTAAATTAAACCTTAATTATATCTAGCAAGTTTTATGTCCTAATTAAAAATTGTATTCTAACAATAAAAATGACTTACCACCTGAATTAGCCCTGCCACAATTGTCTAGTCTTCCTAAACATTCTTTGTGTGCTCCAGCTCCACACTTAGAACATAAATAGCCTTGATAAAATGTTCCCCTGTAAAATAAAATTAGGTAGTGATACATTAGAGGTGACAAATTCCACACATAAAGGACATAAAAGACATGGCAGAAGGTATTAGAAGTCATTTGTTGTTCTGCATAATGATAGTCCTTAAAGGCCTGAGAAAAAGTGGCAACTGACAAGCAAGCAGCTCATCTGCTTTCTGTCACTACTAGCCATTTAAAAATCACAACCAGACAGTTCTTTCAGACTACTAGTAGAATAATAACCTCCATTCCAATGTAATCCAAAGCTACTTTGGAACAGTACACTTGAAATTGTACCATTATGCATCTATCCTACTACAGATCTACGCTTCACATCATCTCAGTGGGAGTTTGCCTAGGCACCATGAAGAATAGGATCCAGCTCAAGAGAGTTGCAAGTTCAAATGTATATTTAAGCATTAAGTAGTTTTGAGGCAATATGGCAAATATCCTTGACTCTAAATTTGTTCATTTAAAAAAAAAAAAAACATTTATCATTAACACTTCAGGCAATATTTGGATCTGCTAATTCCTCTACTTGTCTCTGTCCCACAAGGTGGCACTTGGGAACACCCAGTTGGTAGCCCATGGAGAACAGGCAGCATCCTGGGTGCTGTGTCCTGAACGCACAACAGTTGCTCCTCAGCAACAGCAGTTGGTGCAGACCCAGTAACTCAACTACACTGCTCCAAACTCAGGAATCAGCCCTCATGACTTTTAAGTTTTGAAGGTATGCACCACTGTTCATAGTCACTTAGCCCTTATTGCATTGAGGAGGAAAAGAATAAACTGAAAAAAACCCCAAATCTCTGAAAATCCAGGTCAGTCTGACTGGTCAGGAAAAGCACTGCTAAAGGAAAAAAAAAATGCATGACAAGGAGGAACACACCTGAAGTTCATTTTTTCCATGTATTCCATGCCTGTGCTTAACAAAGGTATTACCCACACTCAAATGCCCTTGCTTAAATGCTGTGGCTTCATTTATCAGTGTATCAGCAACACAGAACCATAGAAGGGTTTGGGTTGGAACGGACATTCAAGATTATCCAAACTCTTTGCCAAGCACAGAGACACCTTTCAAAGCCCCATCCAGCCTGATCTTGCAGGGACAGGGAAGGGGGAGACCACCACCCAAAGATTTTTACAATACCTCAGAAGCATCTGACAGACTTTGCAAGATGTCACCCGACTGAAGGTATGCATTTTGAACTCATGAAAGCTTGTATCTGCATAGTCCGGCCGGATGTTTGACCTAAAAACAAAATTTGAAAATATGCATTAAATGAAATCTAGAACATGAGACAACATTCACAGCAGGAAATCTTAATCCACAAACAACTAGCTTATTTAGACTTTAATGTTATTCACTGACAAGAACCAGAAGTATGGACTTTACCAAACACCTCAAAATGAAATCTGAATTATGGTACTATGCAGACTTCTTAAATATACCATATAACTACCTTAGCTGTCACAATAAATAGAAAACTAAACATCTGGTTTTTATTCTTGTTTGAGTAACTAGGAAATTCTCAACAATATTTTATTATGTGACTGCACAAGGAAAAGCAGCTCACAGCCTGAGAAGTATCATATTTGAAGACATTAGCAGTAAATTTAGTTAGGTCATAACTATGCAGCAATATACTGGATAAACTAAGTGCTTTCAAAACAATTAGAAAATATTCACCAGGGTTTGGTTAGCCTTGTTTAAATGTGTTGCACAGTTCCCACAGCTATAGACGCACACAGTAAATTTAACAAAATAAAAGATTACTATTCAGAATGCCAAGATACCAACACACTACTAGCAGACTTATTTCCAAAGATCAGATTTATGTACAAAGCACTGGTCCATTACTGTACTTGCGTTTTATTTACCTTCCCTACTGATCCCTTTTAAAAGCAGGAGCACAGTTTAAATGTGACCCACTCATCATTTGTTGTACCAGTGACTGTTTTCAGATTTAAGTTTTAGTAAGTAATCTATTCAATTTTTTCTTCCAGCTGTCCCATATCCAATAGTGAATAGGAGAACATGCATCTTCAATGTATTTCTTTTTTTTTTTTTAATTCAATAAGATCCCCAAGTTAGTTTAACTGTCAAAATCAGTAATGCTGAAATGCTAGGTACAGAACCTAATATTAATCTAGACTGTATCACACAAGAAAAAATATATATAGTAAGGGTTAGGGAATTTTTTACTATTATTTATATTAGAATGTTTAGGCCTCCATAAATTTCTGGCATTTTTCTATCAAAAACATAGCAAGACATAACGCATAGGAATTAAAATAGGGGAAAAAAACCGTGAGGGCAGGAATGCAAGAATTTACAGTACTCAAAGGAAAAATCAGAAGCTTTTTCTGACATAGAAAATTATATATTCTTCCATTAAAGTTGAAGATACTTATAAGTTTTATTTTTATGTACTATAAATAACTTCCAGACTAAAACATGGAGCAGCCACAACTGCAATGAAACACAGATAACCATCCAAGCATCATTCTCTCTTGGATAGAATTAAAAGGCTTACAACAAACCATTCAAAGAATCTGTTTAAGTACCCAGTGTCAGAAAGGTCAATCTTCAAATCCACCTGCTGAAAATTAACATGCCAAAAATGAAACTGTACTCAAAAAAGGAAAAAGGAATTTTGCTATTCAATACTGTTTTAACTACCTCACTTGTGTCTCTCTTTCTGCTCTAACATGCAAAATGTCAACTCCACAACTTCCACTGACCAAAACAGGTGTGCATACTACCCATCCACAGCAGGAAGGTACAGTAGCAGGATAGAATTAATCTCATAAAGTGAAGAAATTTTTAAACCAGGAGAAAAGGAATTATTATTTTTTAGCTCTTAACTAGGTGCAGCCTGCATTTCAAAATGCATCTGCCAGAGGGCTGCCAAAACTTCTTGGGCTATACTCCAAGCAATCCTGAAAAATCCCTAGAACAAGCTGCGTACTTCACTCCCAACAAAAGCTCATTTTTACTGACCAATCGGTTCAGGCCAGAACGTCTTGCTGAACTATGTTCAAAGTATAAGCCAAAAGTGCAAGACTTGTGAGATTGAAAGCATATCAAATTAAAGCTAACAACCTGACCATTTTTCAAGAACAAGCCAAAGAAGAAATTAATTCATTTAATTTTAACAGAATCAATCTTCAAAAATAATAAGCATAAGTGGATCAAAAGAAAAAAAAATTAAAACCTCATACAGACAGTAGTTTAACACATGGATGTGACTACACAACTTTCTTCCATATGTAAAATTCTCTTTCATTCTTCTCTCAGGCTATCTTCCACAAAGATTGAAGTGCATGAACTACTCAAAATCTACCTCCTATTAATGGAACAAGGATGATACACTGTATTCATTCTTCTTTATATTAAGAGCAATATTTGAAAAGAAGTGCAAAGTTAGAAAATGTATGCTTACTCTGGAGACAGAATGCTGTAAAGTGAAGCACAATATGGGAAGATAATTAGTGATACAACAAAACCCAGAAAAACAAAAGCCATGTGTGCTGTCTACTGCAAATGCAGAGGTAGAATAAGGAAAGCTTTGTAGAAGAACATTTAGTGCAGTGTTACTGGGCTGGAAAACTCATGCACATTCTGCAACCAGATCAGTAATGTTGCATTACAGTAAATCCAGTTTCTGTAGTCCCATCACACATCACATCAGACAAGCCTGAGATGATGCACTATCTATAGCAGCATGTATGGAACAGCAAACCTTTAAATGTAAAGTCAGAAACTTAATTAATCTAGGGGTTGGATATTTTAGTTTTCAATACATCAATTTTGCAAAATCAAATACAACTCAAAAATCCCAACTTGATTCATATGCAAAAGTTTCCAACTAGAGATTAACACAACACATCTGTGACTAAGTCCAAATACCACAAGCATCATAGGAAGATTTTTTTCCACAAAACATTTCAAACTGAATATCACATGCTATGATTTGAGTTTTCAAATACAGCAAATAAAGCTGATAATGTGAAATAGTCATGGCATAGCATACAACTTTTCAGAGCCATGTCTAACCATAAAGATGCTCTTTTGGTTACAGCATGGAAGCTTTACACTGATACCCTCAGAAGAGACAGCAGAGGTCTCACAACACAGTAAAGAGAACATTTCATCCTTCTCGAATCTTCTTTTCTCTTCTACTTCCAAACTTGTAGGCATATCGCAAGACAGAAAAAAAAAAATGAGTATTTATGTCAATATTAATTTTAAGCCTAATTTTCCTCTTTAGAAGGTTTCTTGTTGGAGACCAGAAAAAGAAACCCAGACACGGTTGTTAGCAAAATTCAAATGTATTGAAGCAATTAACAAAATTTATTTTGGGTCTTACACTGGGTTCCTTCACCGTCAAAGTGAGACAGCCAAGCCCTTCTGCAGACTCCTCAGTCCCTCCTACCACAACCACTACTATTATGGGGTGCCTCAGGCAGCAAAAGAAATGTATTTTCTATTTCTGCTGTCAAACAAGCTTGATGAGTGACCAGAGCAGGAAGTCACACATACACCAGAAATACTTAATCTGAAGTAAATAGTGACAGAGAACATGTTCCTCATTTTATTGCAAAACTCTTATTTTTATGAGCAACAGCAATGTGGGGAGGGAAAAGTAGTTTTCCTTTGTCCCTTCTACTTTTTCCCCAGGCAGTTTTAACTTCCCCATTCTAGCAGAGACAAAATGTCAATGTGAATCTGTTATTAGGAGAATTTTTCCAATTCTCTCCTCAATTCAGCACCAGAGGTTTTATAAGGGACAACCACAAATGCCCCCTCCTGCACAGTGCTGGAACCCCATAACCAGATTTACTCCAGTCACTACTGCAATGTCCTTGGGCTGCCCCTGAGCCTTCTGAGCAAAGCTTTCTCCTTCCAATTTACTTACAGAATATTAGTCCCACTGGGACCAATTCACTGCTACACCACCAACCCAGAGACCTGCAGGTGCATTATCTTCATGAGTCTCTGTCACTTGGACACGTAATTCTTGTTCTGCACAAGCTACAGGAGCCACAGTTCCAGGGACAGAATGACCATCTTCTTCAGTCCTCCATCTCTAAGCAGCCCCTCTATCTTAAAGTTTTGAAAGTTCTGTGTAGAAAAGAGTTACCCAGGTATCTTATTCAATTGCCCTTCATATGATCAGCCTTTGGAGCACTCCTTGTGCATATGAAATACTCCCTTCCTAAAAATATTCTCTCCACATTTGCAGCGCCACTTCTTTCTACTAGCTTGTTCTTTTCAGAAGAGTAAATTGATCACAGGCCAATCTCATCCCACCCACATAATGCAACACCTTTATAAATGGTGTCAGGACGTGTCATGTTATCAACCATCCCCCACAAGCTTCTGCAGCCAAAATCCATTCCAGTAATCATCTTGGGCTAGATTAATGGCACAGCTGACCACAGACTAATGATATAGATAACCCAAAATTGTCTTGTCAGACAAGATGTCTAGGTGCTTATTCCTATGTCTATAGAATAAGGAATAAATTCTCTTGACAATCCTGCCTCAAAAAACCAAAAATATTTATATTAAAAAAAGAAACAGTTTAAACTACAATTTTCTCACACTAGCGGCTGGGATAACACATCAAAGACTTAAAACTCATGCTTAATCCTCCAAACACAAACATGTCACAATCAAAAGACTAACGCGTAAGCAAAAAAAAAAACCCCAATGAACCTTGACAATCTTGACATATCCAAATGTGTAAATTCTATGCCCCATTTTACTAATCTGATTATCTTTGATCTAAAGTGTTACCAAGGTGTATATGAAGTCTACATCATTAGTATCACACAACTTAGATAAGAATTGTTCCTGTAATTTCCTTACTTAATCAAAACCATATTCTGATGAGAAGACATTTAAATCAGAATGCGTCTGAGGAGCAGTAGAATACCACAGGCATTTGGCTCTCTTATAGCAACAATTTAGGGTTTTATCAGCATTCTTACATTCATGCTTGCTTCCTACAAGGAAAACTATACAGAGTACCTTCCACAACAGGCTGGAATAAACAAATAAATTACATCATCTTCAGGGGGTAGGCACAATTATACTTTCTTCTATGGTCTGTTAAACTTCCTCTACACAGGTACGGCTTACAAAATAAAATGCACCAGGAAAACCACTAAACATTCAGCCACAAAACTCAATCTTTTCTACAAAATATGTAATTACTACAGATGTTTCCCAAGAGAATCAATAAAGGCTATATATATATTACTAATAATAAAAGGCTGAGAGATAGCTTATTACATAGCCCCTTTCCTCCTATTTTCCCAGGTGGAAAATAAATTAAAATCCCATTAATCCCATTAAGTCTTCATTTCCAGAAAGGACATATTTCTAAATCTATAAAATATTTTAAAAGTCTTATCGTCTCATATTATCAATTTCTCTATACTGAGTACATCTTTCCTTGAATATGTAGCACTTCAGATATTTCAGTGTTAGCCTTGGACACCAAGAACTATTGTCTTATGTTTGTCTTGCATGGACATACTACTGAAAGCTTACTGGTTGCCAAATCTAACAGAAATATAATCAAGGAATAAAATGAAGTATTGTGTTTGTTAGATTAATTAAATCCTTACAGCAACTTTAAATATTAAATAGGAAATTAATAAAATGCAAACCACAGGGCCTTTACAGAAAAGGAGTGCACAAAAGAGAAAAAGTGGCATTATGAAAATGCAAAGAGTAGAAACAAATAGGATATGGAGTCTTTGGCTCCCGGTTAGGAATGTCAATCTCAGCACAAAACAAGCAACAAGGAGGAACAAGAAGCTATTTAGCAGCAGAGACCACTACAAATCTACCGTTTTATGGCCTTCACCTCCAGCAAGGAATTAAAGGAGGGAGACTTCAGAACACAGTACAAAGGAAAATACTTCTTTCTTTTCTGATAAATCTATTTACCATTGTGTTTAATGCTACCAATTAGAAACTGTAGTTTAAACAATCTGCAAGGTCCAGTGCTGTCCTCCACTAGTGACCAGTTCTCTCTTGCTGTATTTTGAGGGCCATTTCTTTTAATTGCTTCCCTGGCAGCTTTTCAATACCAGCTTGACTTCAGCAATTAAGACCTCTACAGATATCCCACCTCCCCAGGTCTAGGCCACTGAAAAGGTGTTGCTTAAACCCACTACAAACAATTCAATTAATGTTGAAAAATTGCTGCTCTGGAGTACTTAATTAAAAACTCAACTTCTCTCTCCCAAACTTCAGGTATTTTTAAACTAAATTTGTTTTTCTTCTTAAACTGGCAAGGAAAATGTTTACAGGAGGGAAAAAAAATCCTCTGAAAAAGTTTGATATTCCTCAGATATATGCACACAAGAAGTACATCACAGCATCTATAGGAAAACAAGGAATGAATGTTTCACACAGAGAAATGCAAAAGTAACCCTTTGCAAACAGATCAAGAAAGTTCCTTTCAAAAGTGAATTGGCTGCAAAACAAGAGGGTATCAGCAAGAAAGAGCAGGTGTTGTGCCAGATACCCTTGGGTAGATCACTGCTGTTAAATACAGAGCCTTGTAAACATTGACTGAATCAAGTCATTCTAGGAGGACTGATGATAAACCTCTCAGCAATCACCTGGGTCCAGAGACATTCCTCCAGTCTGCCACAGCTCAGTGGCACTGGCATCTTGGAGAGAAGAGAAACCTTCTCTTCCCCCAGCAGCAATCCCACAGTAGTTTTCTGAGTAACATGAAACAGTAGCAATTTCTTGGGTTGGGAACAGGCTGTTGAGCAGCCATGGGCTCTGCATAACATTACAGTGAGACAGCTGCCTGCCCACCCTTTGGGATTGACAGTTCTCCCCAGAAGGGAAAAACATGCTAGGAAGTTCTAATGATACTCCTTATTTTGGGGTTTGACTTCTTTTCACAGAAATACTATTTAGGTCAAGTCTCAAAGATCATTTTCCCACCTTAGTCTCTTCAAGAAAAGCAATCGTGTCACAAGAAATTATGCAGAGTCCAGTTGTATGTACATGCTTGAAAAATGTCCATCATTTTGGAAATGCATTATATTTGAAACTGAATAGCCATCTCACTTGATTAAAACTTGGCTTTGGAGGTTAATGCATGTATGCCCAACTGTGAGACCAGAGGCATAACAAATAAGGAGATGTACCAGATAAAGAGTCTGCAATTGTTTTAAGTATTAAAAGAAGAAATACTACAGGGAGTTCAGATAAAACTCCATACCTTGAACTCTCCTCAACTCTCAACCTCAAGTTAGACCTTTGCATTTCAGAGCTGATGTTATTCTACAGTCCATGTTATGCTTATAATAATTTAAAATGCTCCATACAGAATTGTTCAGAATTATGGACAGGCTGAGTACGAACTGCTGAAGATGATATTCAAGCGTATGTGATATGAAATCTGATGATGCACTGATGCACTATAGCTCGTAAAGAAAATGGCACAGGTTAATACCTCTGCATACTGAAAATTTTCATTCTAGATTTATTTATTGTATAAAGAATTGGCATCACTGCAGAAAATGCATCAGTAAACCCAGAAAATGTAAGTATTTCTAAGATATTAGTTGCTACCAAAAATTATTTATTAAAACATTTTACGTTAAAATTCCTAGTTTGTGCCAAAGTGACCTCCTTTCAAAATTTTGAGCACAAATAAGTACAGTAATTTCACTACTGTAAGATGCACCCTTTTGACTAAAATTTTGATCGAAACCCAGAAGTGCGCCTTAAAATCCAGTGCACCTTATAAACGGACAAAGTTTGGAAATTTGCCAACCCAGAAGTGCAAGCTGAGCCACAAGCCAAGCTGTGCCAGCCAGTGCCGGGCGGGAGGCGGGAGTGCCGGGGCCTGCGGCATGGGGAGGGCACCTGGGGCTGCGTCTAAAGGTTACACACCAATCTGTGAAAAATGTTTGCAAATTGAGCACCTGCCAGTAAACCCCACAATCGTACGATTCCATTACTAATTAGTTACTTTGTTGCGCACGGTATGGATCTTCACTGCAAAAAAAAATTGTGTCTTATAGTCCAGTGCGCCTTATATAATGTACAAAGTTGCGAAATTTGCCGATACCCGAAGTGCGCCTTATAATCCGGTGCGCCTTAGTCGTGAAATTACTGTAATTTACAAATATGTAAAATAAAAATAAGTATTCCTTTTTGAGTCTTTACAAGGATTTTGTTATGTACAAAAAATGAAAAAAAAAATAAATAAGGCATTCCTAAGGGATACTCTCACTAGAGGATGATTTGCAGCTCCCTTTTTACCTTCTCTTCTCAGGAGCAATGCTGATTACTTTCAGCTAATTCATTTTCTCTGTTCCAGCTCGGCTGTTATATTTCAGAGTCATCTTTGAAAATGCTATTTACTGAAGTAATCAATCAATCAATTCTCCATATGCTAATACTCAAACATTCTGGTTTGTCACATCAAAGAGTCATCATCAAGAAGGCATGTTATAAAATTAAATTAACCATATCACAAGTAAATTGTGCTTTTGATCAAGAACACGCAACTTCTAAGAATTTGCTAGGAAATATGCTTATTTGATCATATGATGAGTGGCTTTTTTGAGATCAAGGAAATTATCTTGTTAACTTTTTGGAAACATACTGCATTGTTTCAAAAAAGATAATGGTTTTCCTTTTTCTTTATCAGTCTACTTCCCCAAAAAGCATGGGAGGGAGGTGAACTGCTTTGAGCTAATCTATTCCTGTATAACATTTTTGAACACGACCTGATAGGAACAAAGCTCTGTCACACATCAGCATTTGCAAATCAAAAGCATCCATATACTTTACATACTTTTATATTCACTGGCTGAATCTTATCTGTGAAAGTTCTAACTCTTACAAATCCAAATTTACCATGTTGCTTGCATTGATAAGCTTTAAATATTTTATCATATTTACATCTAACTGAAGACAAGTCTGTGTTTTGGAGTCAAAAACTGAAAAGACAGGATTTATACAGCCATTAACTTGCAAATTATTGGAGAAATACCTATATGTGCTAAGGAAAAGGCAGCATTGGTTTACAGGGAGAAGCTACGACATCTATTCATATAACCTGAGTATCAAGACAAATGTGTAATGCAGCATTCCATATTTTAACACTAAAAAAAACTCCTTGCAGAAAAATAGGCCAATATTAAGATGGCAGTACTTTCTTTTTATGATGTAGTGTCACTACAAATTTATTGCACTGAATTTTAAGAAGCACTAATTTTTATAGTAATATTCTTCCGATACTGTGAGGTAAGTTGTAAAAACTTAAGGGTTGGGATATTTTTGGTTTTTGTGAACTGGAAGACATAATATCAAAGTATATTTATCATCTTCCGCTGTTTACCCACTCTTTTCATAAATTCTGGTTTGCTTTCACATTTTGCACTGTGCTCTTAATCATATCTAGCATCTTCACACTGTTTTTGCTGTGTCTGGAATAATCTAAAGAAATTTTACAACTATAAATATGTTGTGAATGATTGCTTATCACCCTGAAAAATATTTGATTAAAACCAACTGGAGTCACAACAAAGAACAGGCAAGCATTCTTCTTTCATAGACGTGAACTTGGCATTCATTTTTGTAGTACTGCAATACTTATACTGATGAAAAAACCCCAGGCAGACATGTATGTTTATTGCTTTGGTAACCTGTGTGAGGTTGGTACAAGTGAAACACCTCTGCAGGTTATTTGAAAAATGCAGCAGACATCTTAAGGCTTTTAAGGTGCTCTGATAAGGAAGCTTTAATTTAATATGTCAGTGTTCAATATGTCAGAGCTCAAATATTCTCTCTGAAGAAAGCTTAATGCACATGCATTATTAATGCACTATCTGAGGGAACAGATCTATTTGAGTGGAATCTGACCAATGTCATTAGTCACAGAGTGCAAAATGAATTTGGAAATACAAATGACAATAGGTAAGAGGACACTTTTCACCTACCTTGTGTCTTGTACTAGTTTTCTTTAAAACTGAGAAAACCAGTGAGCCCTCGTTACAATTTATGTAAACTGTTTGTGCACACGCCTACCGGGTTTGATAATCAATGAATCTCAGGATTATTTCCTCACTATCAGATGATATGTTCTGTGTCCCTTGAGTTGCAAGGTGTGATTTTATATTGAACTGAAGCAGCAATTTTTCAAAAACATGTTAGACTCTACCTGAGGTACTGCACAAACTCTCTAGTGACCCAAAACAAAGTACAGTGCAATTAAAACTAAAACCACTATTTTTGAGGGTTGTACAGCTTCCATGTCTGAAATATTTTATTTAGGTATTTGAAAGAAAAATCAAATTCATTAACTCCATACAATTAATGCATACCCTAATCACTATCATGAACCTGTTTTCCACTGATTTTTCAGGCATTACTAATTAGACATGACATTAACATTGCTATTTCAGCTACATCAAAGTAGAAACTACAATCACATTACTTCAGAAGGTGAAATTTTAACTGTTCCTCTACCTACAAGATGTTTTCATAAATTTCTCAGTTTGTGAAGGGCAAGAGTTGACTAAAGCCTAATTAAAAGGTGAGTTACAACACTGTTGCAAGAGACTTTACAATATTGGTTCTGTGTGTCTTGTAACCCAGATTTCAAGGAAAGCTGACATAGCCCTGAGCAACCTAAGCCTTGCAGAGAAGCCAAAAATCTCCACACACATTTTCCAATCTAAATTCTTCTTTAAATTGCATATATGTGTAAGATGTTTCTATACTCAAGTCAAGTTTGCTGACGGTCATTTTTACAGTGGATTACAAAACCCAATTGAGAAAGGCTTAATTAAATTAGCAAACTGGACAACATAATGAAAAATAAATTCAGCACAAACCAGCATAAGATATTACATGTCATATTACACGAATGGATTCAAACAGTGTTAGTGGGAAAATATAATCTGCAGCCTTTCATGGGAAAGATCTCTGCTGTTGTGGCTGTGAGAATACACACCTGCTTCACACTACTGTGATCAAGAAACAAACTGCAAAGTATTTAGTGGATGGAAGGCAGTGTTAAGTGCCAGCATGAGACAGATGTAGCAACAATCAACAGATTTTCTTTCACTATTTATTCTATCATCTCGTGAGAAAATAGAAGAATTAAATTCTTCCCAACAATTATGAGAAAAGCAGTTGCTCTGTAAGAAGAAATTAAGCCTTGTAATTAGTCAGCTAAGTAGTAATATAACTGAGGTACCAACATAGAATATGTACATATGCTATAATAAAGGAGGGCACTTGAACTTCCAAGGAGTATTTTCTTTTTATAAAGAATGGTTAGCATAAATTCATTGACACAAATATTAGTCAACTATTTTTAAAAACAAGCATTTTTAAAACCAAAAAGCATGTGTACAAGAGCTTTCTAGGGAAAAAATACAAATCAACACTCCCACCTTTAAGCATTAGCTGAATAAGATGAAAGTATTACATATTTGTCCTGATTCTTCTGGTGTTTTCAATAGGGGAGGAAAGAAATTAGACAAGATGTGCTACTAGAAAATATAAAAGATTTGTGTCTCACACAATCAGTTTTTGAGGTTTGAAATGGTCTAGTTACAGCAAATAAACTATGCACTTCATCACATTGCTGACAAACTTTCATTTAATACATGATGTCTCTAATTTCACTGAATGGGAACAGTAATTTGGTTGCACACTTCTATCAAAATTATCCTGGTTATTGCATTTAAACCAATGCTATTTGACACACTAGACCAAATTTAAGCATTCCATATCTGGTAAAGTCTTTGCAGCACTGTCTTTGAAAAGATGCTTATTTACCCTTGCAGCTAAAGGCTCATCCGCTGCTATGCACAGAGCTCCAAGAACAAAATAGCAACTGCTCAAATTGGCCACTGTCGCAGGTGGGCACCACATCTCTTCCAAGGCAATAAGCAGGTTACATTCCCCCAGGCATGCAGAACATCCATTCACACCAGCCAGAGAAGAGGTCCAGTAAGGCAAGACTCGGGCACTTGCAATGGTGGCTCCTCATAAAACATCCTCCAGTGGTTTCTGACAGACAGCTTTGTGAAAATTTCTCAAATCCACCAACCAAAGGTTTAAGAGCTTGACTGCAATATTAACTATGCTGCCCCAGTGTCCTGCTTCATTTTATTGTGATCCAGAAAATCCAGCAATCCAAAAGAAGCAGTGATTTTGGGTTGCACACAGTAAACTCTTTTTGGGATGCTATGGGTAACCAAGTAGCTTCAGCTGTGGCTATTACTGTGTCTAGGTCAATAGCATCAAACGCAGCACAGCCAAAACACAGTATCATTGTTCTATGATGATGTGCTGAACAAAGAGACTTCAAGAACACCCATGAAATTCTTAGGAGAAAAAGAAATTGTGGTGTTTAATATCATATATTTTCTAAATTAAGCAACAGTCTCAGGGAAACAGCAAATACATACTGTAGGAACAGAGCTGCCATAAATACAAAACAATGACTAAACAATTAAAATAATTTACTCAGTTTCCTGTGACCAGTAAACCAGCATTTCCAACCTCCCTCAAAACAAAACTCACCACAAACTACAGTAACAGAGCTGGCTAAGAGGTAGAATATTTTCACAGGTTTGTGAAATTAGCTTTCCAAGAGAAGTTTACTAGTCTGAAAAGTAACAGTCTGGAAACAGCACTGGGGTTTCATCTAGCCTTCCTTTAGGGATTTTCCATACCAAGTATGCCTAACGTATTCCTGCCCTCTGCACCTAAATCAAGTCCAGCCAGCAAAGCAGTGTTCTCCTCTATTTCATACTTCATCAATAACATAAGCTTCCCATACCTGGAGAGAAATTCTCATCTCAACAACACCAGCATCTCAACAATTGGTGTTTTTTCAGCAAATAAACTATCATCACTGTTTCATATACCAGTATAAACATCTAACTTCCTCCCTTCAAAAAAAGAGAAATTACAACCTAGCTGAAACAATTATGCTTCTTAGACTGTTCTAGTAGCAACAAGGTTAATTCTTACTTTAAAAATAGAGATCCAAGTTTGTTCTCTTACTATGTTCTTAGATTAACACTTGCACAAACCTGACTTCAACACACTGCTATCCCAAAGGCATTGAAATTTCTGTCTGGAACTCAGTAAACAACATCATTTCTGATAATCAAAACCCAAAGTTATTCACCCCTTCAACTGTGCTGGGTTTGCAGTCTTGTAAAACTTTTAAATAATGAGAAGTATTTTGCCCATGGAAGCAGTAATTATAATTGAACACGATGAATAAGAGCATAATTTCAATCATGGCTACTTCTCAGAGCAGGAAAGTTAATCTACACAGTTGACAATGAGATCCCTGAAAACAACAAATCAAACCAAGCAACCATTCAACACGCTTGGCTTAGTTTATTCCCAAATACAAACCCTTGTGTCTCAACATGCATTAGAATATCATTACTGCTGCATGCACCAAGGTGTGTTTTGGGAGAGATGCTGAGGAAAACACACAGTAAAGTCAAACCCATGTATCAGAGTTGGGGATAAGCAATGAAAACTTCAGAAAGGATGTAGCAATAATGCCACAGCATCATGTTGCACCTCAGCCCTGATGCCCTAACCACACGGGAAGAAGTGAAACTCGAGGTGTGGCTTTACAAGAAGGACAAACATCCATGCAAGGCACCACTACCCATTTTCAAAGTCCATCTGCCAGAGAGGAAAGAATGGCACATGGACTCCTCAACCACTGAGGTGCTGCCTGCTCTGCTCACACAGGCAAGCAGCAGCAATAACCCTGTGACAGAGGCACACTCCCAACAGCTGAGCAATGCTGGCTGGTGCCCGAGGGCAGAGCTGCGCTCACACAGCAACACCAGGAGGGGAAGGGAAGAATGGTCCTGCACACAACCATAGAACGGCTGGGAAGAGGCGAGAGAAAAATCATAGTGCTCTCCCCACTCTTCCTAGTTCCACCTGACATCTGGCTTGTTTGGTTTTTTGGAGTACTGGGCCAGGATGCCTGAAGAGTGATGAAGAGTCACAATGCTGAAGCTGGTAAGTCTGAGTTCCTCACTTCTCACAAGTGTTAAGTACATATAATTATGATATTACACAAAGCACAGCAGGGAGAGCAGAGGGACAGAAAGAGGCACACATGCAAATAAATACCTCCTTCCATCCCCAATTATGATCCCAGATATTTTTGCTGAAACACATATAATTTTTGCCTGGGAAACCTGGTAAACAGGTTTTATTATAGCTGTCCAACTCAGGTTCTCCTTTCATATGTTTCCATTAAATCATTAACACTTATCATATTCATATTTTAAGAATTATGTATAGTTTATAAGGAAGCTTCACTCAAATCAGGTCACAATAGCCTTTTTCCTGAATCCACATCCCTTTACAACCACATCCAAACCCACCACTGCTAATCCTGTGTGCACTGGGAGCCTCTCACTCCCCCTTACACTTTTTCTTTTCATAAAGCAAGCATCACCTGTCATCCAATTCCCTTGTGCATGCTTAAAATTTAATCACAATACCCAAGGTGTCAATAATCATGTTTGTCTTTATGACAAGAATCAGAAATAGAGATAAAGTTCACGCTGCATAACAATAATGTAATCTGCAGTGCTGCAACTGAGCAACTTACTTTTCAAGAATCTAAAGCAACCTCCTCTCACTTTAAAACATACAAAGGAAATCAGTCTTTCGAAACTAAATGTAATATGCCAGGCAACTTGATTCAGCTAGTAACTAATAAAACTGATAAAAAGCCAGTAGGAAAGATGCCAGGATCCCCTCCCACACCACCAGCATCACCTTTCAAAAACTTACTTCAATTAGTCAAAATTAAAATGGCACAGGAAAAATGTAACTATACTGATAGATATTTATTGTAAATATAATCAGTATTTCCCTGTGGTTGCTTAAGACAGCACTACTAAAACAGTTTTAGAAGCAAGGTTGGAAAATACTACATAGCCTAGAGTGCCCTCTTCCTTTTCCAGAAGGAATTTCAGGGAAATACTGTTGAAGATGTCATTCAGTTGTTTCTCAGAATGTCAAATAAAATTGTGGACTGCATTAAAACATGAAAAAAGTTCAGTATAATTCAAGCAAAATCCTTACATGAGTGATGAATGTGATTCTACCTTAATAAAAATATACTTACAGAGCCATCTGAAATTGTTCAAGCCATTTTTTCTTTAAGTCTTTAGTTTTGCAATAAAGTTCTAAACCATTTTCACCTTGGATATGAATGAGGTAGAAGCCATAAGACCACTGTGTAAGAAGATTGGTAATACAAAAGTCATCAGTTATGAAGAAAGGAAAGGGGGGAAAAAAAAACCCTAAAAAATAACCGAAAAGCATTTGTATATTGTTTGATTCTTAATTTTGGGAACAGTAAGACCACTTTATTGTGTTCCCTTAGAATGACTTACTGAAACATTTTAATTACCTCAAAATAAATAAAGCTGAAATTTCTAAATATTACTCCAGCTTATATTTAAAACAAAGAACATCTTAAAGAAATTGTATTTACATTTTAAACTCCCGCAAAATGCTTCAAATTCTTGCTAAAAATAAACATTTTATGTGAATCAGCAACAAATATTTACCTTCTTATTTTCTTTATCAGTAGTGGGGTTGTTTGTAATTTTGTATTTCTGAAGGTCTATTATTTCCTTCAATTCATAATTATCCCCCCTCCGTTTGCAAACAATGACAGCCAGATCAAACAAGAAGATATGCCTACGAAAATACAATAGAGAGATGGTTAAAGACACTCCAGAAAGCTAACACCAAGAAGTCTTATTTTTGCCAGTGGCACTTAAAATTTTGAAGGTGAAGAACTAATAAAACAACCAACAGTGAAAGTACTTTTGCTTAAGAGTGACTCCCTGTAAGGGACTTAGTGATCTTAGATAATTATGTAGTAACTAATTTTCCATTCATCAGTTTGCACATTCACTTGGTCAATGGTACACAGGCTCAGTGAATGCCCAGTGGAATGGAAAGTCCCCAAGAATCAGTGAGTTGACCTCAAAAGTAGAAAGAGTTACTTCACAGGTTTTCAATAGCAGACACAAGTTAAGCCATCACCTGTCTTGCCTTGCACGCTTGTCTAATGTCGTTATCCTTATTTCCCCATCACCTTGAGGTCTCCCATACTGTAAGAGGGAATGGTTCTGAAAGAGAAGTAAAATATAAGATTCCACAGAAGGGGTGAAGGTAACAACACATTCAAGTGTTAGACCACTCACTCCTTTTACTCCCAAAAAGGACTTTTCAGACCAGGAAACAACACATTTTCCTCATTGCCATCTAAATTAAATATTATAAATTAAATATTAACAATTATAAATATAATATTATTAAACAGTATATATTCCATTTTTATCTTCAAATGGGAAAAGTTTTCCCATTACAAAAACATCTGAGAGTCACTGTACACATACAAACCTTTAACAACACAAATATATTTTACTACTGAGACCCAGAATAGCAAGATTTAAGTACTTTTTTATGCATGTTGTTCTAAACCAAGCAAAGCATACTTATACTTAAATATTATCAACAATATTATAAACTCCTATGAAATGAGGAAAAAATACATCTATCAATATTTTTTATTAAAAGTTATTTTAAAATCATATGTAAATTTCAAAATCACGTACCAAATTCTCTATTGATAGTTGAAACTGTGTAATTTCCCGAAGTGTTTCGTTATCTCTCTTTACTTCATTTACATATTGAGCCAAGTCCTAGAGTATCAACAGCAAAAGGGAAGAAAACTTTTCATTTCTAATTTTATCTTCGTCTTATCTGCATATTTAATAACTTCTTTTGAAATTTTTTTTTACGTTCAAGAATTACCAATACATATGCCTAAATAAAGAAGGAAAAAAGGGTCTGCATATCTTCAATAATAATTACAACACTCTTCATTATATCTGTTGGAACATGAATGTAGTATCAAGAGAGAAACAAGTGATAAATTATTAAAAACAGCTTATTTTTTTTCTGAATTTCCTGAGTGTTTTATTTTTTAAATTAAAGATGGAAACATAATTTATGCAGCTCAGTACTGTCTAAGCAGTCAACATCCAACATGGGAGGGAAATAGGAGGTAAATAGAGAATATAGTAGAAAACATATAAGGCAGTTCAAAAGCAGAATGTAAGGTGTAAACGAATCATAAACCTGGGTGCTTATTAGAAGAGAAGAAGTTATGGCCCCAGTAGTGGGATCTTGCTCTTACTGTTGCACAGCAGAGAGAAGCCATTACACAGCAGATTTTAAAAGGGGCTTTTGAAGGGATATACTACCTGAAGTCACAGGGTGAGATCATTATTGTGCCCTTTACCAGAACATATACTGTACATTAAAGGCTTTAAAATGCTCTGAAGATGCTTGAGTAATAGTGACAATTTGCTGGAGCTTCTCTGTTTATGGCTAGAGATGAAGAGTGAGCAGAAGAGGTAATTGGTAGGGTCAGGAATGCTGAGAGCAGCAGTTGGAAAAGGCATTCTGATCTTCCTAACTTGCTTTTACAGTATCCCTTCAATATGGTCACAAATTAGGAGGGTGGGAGGAAAATACATGATCTCCCCAAGATGCTTTTAATCAGAATCTATTAATAGCTGCAGTCATTATGCTAGTTTCCCAAATGGATCTGTGCAGGATACATTCACGTCAGTAAAAGACTTAGCTTAGAAACGAAATAACCTCTTTTCTTGCTGCCAAAAGAAATCCAACAGCATAATCCTTCCAAGAACTTTCTTTCCAGCGGGGGGCAGCACCACTTTGCTAGCAGTTTTTCCAAAGATATTTTCTTTTTGTCTCTCTTGGTGAGAGACACCAGGGTTTTTAGAAGCAAAACACCAGTGCTACACTGCTATTTTTACTACAGTGGCAGTGACTACAGTAAATCAGAATAGGAACAAGGCTGCAGCCTTAAGGACAGATGCTCATACCTCAGGAGTCTGTGCGTTTGGAGGGGCTGGGGGTGAGGTTTTGTGATATTTTGTTTGGTTACGTGCTGCCAGCCAGCACATATCTGCCACAGCCACTCTGACAACAGATTTCTCTGATTTTTGCATCCAAAAGACATCAAAAATGAAGAAAACCAGAAAATTGGAATGAAAAAGCAGCGGTAAATATAAAACAATAGTTATTTTCTGAGCCAATTAGCAGCAGGCAGGATGCACGGCCTGCCATTAGATGGATGAACAATGTGCTGTCTCTTTTCAGGCACCTCTCCGAGGGAAATTATCATGGTTCCCATCCCTCTACGCTCACTGCACAAAAATGGCTAACAAAAAAAAAGAACTAAAAATCTCATTTATGAGTTAGTTTGTATTCCAGGCATTCAAGGCAGTCACAAAATATGAGACAGGTGTGTGACCCTAAACTAACTTAGTCTGACTTCAGCATCTACTGTGGACCATACAGATTACAACAGGAGATATAATTTGTGTCATGCTGGCTCCTTTCCCCACAAAAAATAGAAAAAATTTCCCAATTGCAGCACATGAATGTCACCATTCGTGCCATGAAGGCAACTGAAGCAGACCTGTGCTTTGTGTCTGAAGCTGTGCAGAGGAGCACATAATATACTACCTCATGCACAAGGCAGCACAGTTATTCTGTAAAGCATTTGTTTGTACCACTTGCAGGTGAATGTATAGTGACAGGTACCCCACTTCCAGAAAGATGCTACTGCTTTCAAAGGCAATGCCACAGAGATCATATTAAGATAACAGAAAAAGGGTTTGTAAACAAAGACAGTTTGCCATCTCGCTGGGAAATTACTGATCTTGATTCAAATTGACGTACAGTAGTAGAAACACTCCTAAATTTCAGAAGCAAGACCAGCATGATTGAAACACCTGCTTTTCAGCAAATGCAAAAGTAACCCAAAACGGGGAAGTTCCATTTCACAAACCCTCTGCTTCAAAAAACTACTGCACTTGTTTCCCAGACTTCAGCAAAACCCTTAGCTTTATACTTGCCATGACACACAAAGCTCACAGGAACCTGTGAAAACATGTTTGAAAGGTTGTGAAGAACATGATCTTCTCCAGGAAATAGAATTCTGAGCTACCATTCTAACCACCAACAGACATAAATACTTCACTGTCATAAATGCTCACCTTCATTGCATCAAGTGCCAGTTTTAGATTTGCCTTCTCCATGGGATCAGTAGTGTGCTTTACCAGCTCCTGTGGACAGAACAGTCAAAACGTTCCACCCACTGTTTATCATTTTTATATATTGAAATTATCACTGCTCATCCCCCACCCCCAAAAAAATAAAGAAGCCAAAACCAGAGAACACAGCCCAAGAATAGGCATTTTCATTCCCAGAGTGAGCAGCCTACCAGTGAGTGGGGACTATTGCAAACAGTTAATTGGCAAGAGTTTAGGAATGATTGCTGCACAGCCTAAACATGACTTTAGCTGCTAATGAACCATCACGAGAAGTGAATTTGGTCTGTCTAGCACTTAAAACTTGCCAAATCAGATCATTACTGTAAGTGCATGCTGGAAGCCCAGGTAAACAACACTCAGGTTCATTTATGGTATTTCATCCTATTCCAAAGCATGTATTTGTCCACAGACAGGGATCCATGCTGGCAGTGAAACCTCAGCTGAAGTGTGCACAGCTTAAAAGTCACTGTCTCATTACACCTAAGAGGAAGCTGACTCAGAAAACATAATAAAATCAACTTTATATGTTCAAGGAATTATTTTAGTCACTTCTCATATGAAAAACACAGAATCTTTTTTGGTTTTATGAAGCAGAAGTGTAACTTCTCGGGGAAACAGGTCATTTCTTCTTTATAATTTGAGGAAATAATTTTACATTTCAGTTGACATAACTCAGTAAAATCATAAGAAACAAAATAGTATTTTTATACTAATACTACAATTAGTAATAAATAAGTAATCAGTACTTATATTTGCATTACAATTTTAATAATTTACTCATTCTCTTTTCAAGTTTGTAAAATATTTTTCTTGTTCAATATATATGGATATGTTACCCATATCTATATATGATATAGATACTGTTACACAGAGCACAGTAACATTGTATAACACCTTTCCACAATACACAGGTTGATTATAAAATCATGAGTCAGATCTCATACCTTTTTTAAAAAAAAACAAGTTGTACCATTCATTTTGGTTTTTTCAAATTTTACATTGATCAAAATATTGATGACTCATTTATAGAAGTATTTCAAAAATTTAATATTACAAAATGTATGTTGTTCTGCAGAGTAAAAATTACGCTTCATATATAAGTAGTAGATCTTTTTAAAATGACATTTTACAAGCATCAGCAGGGTTGACAGTCTAATATAGTAATACATTTCTTCGCAGCTGAACTAATGAGTCTCCTGGCACAGCTATCAAATTAAATTTATAAGACTCTCCACCCTTATTACAGGACTAACTGCAAAAGCTAATGCTTTGTGGGTTATAACAAGAAGCATTTCAAAATAAATATGGCTTAATTGCAATTTATGACAGCGAAGAAAGTATCTTAAAAGTATGCTGTATGTATGGCACAGCTTCCTCTTTTGGGGGGTAATGGCTCACATTTCCAAGTACCATGATTATGGTTTAGGTACTACTAACCATTTGAAACACACCAACAATAAAAGGTCCAGAGAGTGAGGAAACAATCGTGTTTTATTCGATTTTCCCCAGATATGCTTCCACTCTAAGAAATGATCTCTGGGAGAAACCCTGCACTTGACTGAATTTTATTTCATAACATATCTAGGGAAGCGTCAATCACCTTCCTTTGATAAAGACATTTAGCTTTCATTTTTACAAGCCACTGATGACAGACAATCACAGTTTTGCTCTCAGCCCCCTTAAATTTCAAAAATAAAATACCTGGAGTAGTAGATGATATTTTAGCACTCTTTGCATGGGAACCACTAAGAGATCCCGCAATGTAAATTTCCCATTATTGGCCCTCTTGGAACATTCCTAGATCAAAGCAGAAGAAAGAATAATACAACAGAGCTAGACAGTGCACCTATTCAAGTGATATATATGAAAATTCAATGACATATAAGCAACTATATTGTTTGTGATAAATAGTATCAACAAAATGAAGAAAAACAGTTGATATGGCAATATCAAAAAAAGCCTTCATTTAGTCACTTGTTCTTAGAAGTTTCAACGTGCATGACAGAGTAGAACAAAGGCAACAGAATTTAGGCATTCCACATGGCTAAAGGATTATATATTCCTATGGGGGGAAAAAAAAGTGAAAGGTAATCATGGAAACCACAGGTCAGTCAATCTCACTTCAGCACTTCACTGCAAAAATTGTGGAGCAAGTCCTCTTGCCAGCAATATCTGGGCATGTGAAGAAGGTATATATGGGAATCTTCATCTCTCACAGCAGAGTAACATCCATGTAATATATGGGATGTTATGCTGAAGGTCTATACAAAAACGACTGGATTATCAGGCTCAAAAGGTGCAGTGACCGATGTTTCCTGCACCACCTGAGGGACAGCTGCGAACAGAGCTCTTCAGGGCTCTGTCCAAGGCCCCCTCTCCTTTAGTGCCATTGGCAATCATCTGCAGAATGTCACAGGGTGACCCACCAGGTGACACAGGACACCCACAGCAGGTCTGCAGACAGCACAGCCCAGGGTGAAGCTGACACTGTCCAGGGTAGGCCCAGCACAAACCTCACACGAAGGCCAAAGGCAAAGATGAAGGCCCTCACCTGCTAGGCACTAGCCAGGTTCATGCTGGCCCTGAGGGCTGAGCAGGTGGGCAGCAGGTCTGTAGAAAGGGTCCAGGGGTTGTGGCAGACAGCCCTGAGCCTATGGAATATGGGCTTGTTCAGCCTACAGGTCCCTCCCAGCCTGTGTGATCCTGAACATAGAGTTCTACATTCCAGCTGAGAAATGGAAAGGTACCACTGATCATCACTTCCTGAAAGAAAATCCTAACTCTACTAATTCCAGTGGCAAAACTCCCTTCACTTCAGGACCAGGATGTGCACTCTTCTACATGCAGCACATTTTTATTTGACCAGAGGCCCAAAAGAATGAAGGGAAACACATTCACTCATCACTCCAGCTTAGTTTCATCATCATACAGGTTTTGACTTCAATGAAAGCAGGACACAGTCACAGAAACACATGGTATATATAATGTGTGTGTGTATATATACATGTTAAAAAATACTGATACCTCTAACTTCAATTTAACATCTTCTTTTGTCTTAGAGATGTTGTCTAAGCATGATATCGCTATCTCCACTTGACTGCAGTACTGTCCATAAATAACCAACCTAAATCAAAGCAAGAGAAAGAATGAAAGAAATATTCGTTTATTTAAGAACAATCCTTGTTTCAAAAGGAGCAACGCCCATATAACCAAGGATAGAATTTAGCCATGTGTTCAATGAGCAGCATGAATGAATGAAAACTATTCAGGAGAACAGTTTTGCTGTATTTTCAAAATGATTCAAAATCATTCCATTTTCCTTTAATAGTCTCATATATATAAATATGTTATGATAAATAACAGGATTCATTAAAAAGCAGCAAAACTTCTGTTGAACAAAACAGTCTGTAGTGTTTACAGCAATGCAGACTTCCAAGATTGTAATGAATAAATTCTGGAACATAGGTTTAATAGGATTAATGACAGCCATCCTTTAAAAAACTTGTAGGTTATCTAAACTGATCTGGCTCCAACAGTTTCTATCAGGTCTGAGCTCTCAGATCAAAATAATAGTGTATGAAATCTCAAGAAATTTTCAACATACGTCCAGTGAAGCAATGCTTGCTTCCTGAACGGGTCTGGTTTTATGACAGGAGTTTCTTGCCTCTCTGTGGTGTGCTTTCTTCTAGTGCCAGTGCCAAGGTGATTTCTTCTTCATGCTTCAAATCCATTTTGGTGGGTTCCCATGAGCCTTCCACTGAGGTCTCCTAAATTTCTTTTTCTCTCACCTAACTTTTACCCTTTTATTTAATTTTTTTTTTCACAATAGAGTGATGACACTGATTTAAAACTTATTTCTGATTACTTTTAATCATTGTATGGTTCAGACACTGTTTCAACCTCCTTTCCCTTTTTATTATAATATTAACTTGGCATTTCTTCTCAGCTTCCTTTGTTCCTCTTTTAGCACACATTTCAGAACAATTTTAAAAAGATAAGCATTTTCCACAACTCCTTGTCCCCTGATTCCCTCCTACAGCAGCAGAAAGTGTAATAGCCTGGGAAATAACTGTCCTGCTCCAAACTAGAAGCTGAGACAGAGGGTCTCTGAAGGCAGGACTGTTTATGGGCAGTCTGGGACACCCTCCTCCCTTGGAAAACTGTCCCACCTAACATTCTTTGGATGCTGCTGTCCAATTTCTCACACACCAATTATAACTGAAATAATCCTCCTTCATCCATCACCCTGAAGTAAAACCAAGGTCCCTCAAGTCTTTCTGACTCTGCTCCCAGAGATTTTAACCAAAATCCAAAGGTTACTTTAAGATAAGTCAGCAGCACAGCCAACAGAACAAGTGTTCTTCAGCCAAGTACCACAGGCATATAAATTCATCTATACAGTCCAACAGCTGTTCAGTGCTGCAGAAGGAACAATATGAAAAGGTGAGTAAAAAAACTGGCAATTAGCCCACAGGGTATGGCATGTTGCCACAGCTATCCTGTTATCAGCTTGGCTGCTTTTCAAAGCTTGAAGGCAAAGGGTGTTTGCTTTACTGTCACACCTCTGACTCAGGGTAAAGCAAGACCATAGTCTCCTCTCTCTTCTCTTTTACATCTGCTGTCTCTTCTTTCCATTTATGAGCTCTTCTGTTATCTCTAATCTGAAATATCCCTAATAAGTGTCCTTTTTTAATCTCTTAAACAATACTTATACATACTATAAAATATCTGGGATTGTGTGCATTTAAAAAAAAAATCTGTGCAAATTAAGATATTTAAGTTTCCTTAAAAATACTTTTGTTACCTAGGTAAAAATATTGCCAAAGCTGGGCTAACAGGAGGGAGGGCTGATAAAACAATAGGTTGCATTTTGACTTCCAGGCTCAAAACACAAAAACTAAGAAGGATAACTGATAAGGATACTTACTTTGATTTCAATCCTGTTTCAGAAATATTCATCAAATAAAAACACAGTAAAATACCAAACTGAGCACATACTGGCACAATTAGTAAGAGTGCTTGAATCTTACCTTTCCTTGTAGTTAATAAAAATTTGATATAGGTTCTGATCATTTTTGTTAACAATAGAATCATTGATGTCCTGTGTAAGGTTCCTGTGAATTTTCACCAAATCCTTAAAAATAATAATGGGGAGGAGAAAAGTTTTGTAAAACCAGAATGGCTTAAAGCTTTGAATATAAAACTAAATTGTTTTATGTTAGACCAAATAATTTCAATGAATTAGAAAACAGATCATTTGAGAGTAGAATGTAATTTGAAAGTTTGGCACATCTTTATGGTGCAACAAGAAAAACTAACCTCCAAGAAATCCCTATTAGAGACTAATTTATCCTTGCTTGAAACGTGCACTGTTAATTCACCTTTATTTTATAATGATAATTTTAAAATTAAGCAAGTCAAGTAAATGCTTTAGTGACAAGTTGAAGTAATGATTCTTGTCCCTGAGCTGTGAAAAATTAGTTCTGTACATTACATTGGTCAATTAGTGATGTCCCAATGCTAAATTAACTGCAATCATAATGAGTTTCCCAATACAGCACTCACCTATTATCTGAGAAAGAGAGAAAAGAATATTGCAGAAAGATTTCCTCTTTGATTACTGTTGCAACTCTCCTTGCTTATACACTATCATATATAAACTACAGGAGATTGCATCAGCCTTAACACTATATGGACACTGTCAGAGAATTCATAAGAAATTAAGTCAAAACAGGTTAAGAAGTTTGAAAATCTGCGTAAAGAAATTATATACTACAAAAATAATGTTCGATATTGAGCTGTGAACTAAGTTAAAACTTTTCACTTCACACTGATGAAAACTAACAGTACATACATGGTCAATCACATCACTGATGAGGATGCAGAATCTTGAAAGAGATCAAATTTAGTTGCTATGTATGGCCTCATCCTCAGAACCTTAAGTTGCAGTACACAGACTTTATCACAGAAATGTTTCCCAATTAATGTATTTGGAACAGGAACACTTTTTCTAAGGAGCACACAGGGACTAAGTTAAGCAATACCCATGAAAAACAGTTTAATGCTAAGGGGACAATGGGTCTTTTTGGGTTTCTTAATTCAAATCAAGTTTTAAATTAAACTGATGTTAACATCATTGAAGTTAATGAATGTTCCAACACTTCAGTGTGTTACATGTACTTTCACCTCTCTTTGTCTCTGTACGTCCATATATATAATTCACAGGCATGCATAGGTGCACATATAAGTGCACATATATGGGTGCACACATAGATGTACATACAAATGCATATATACAAAATATAGACAGACATACGCAGATGCAAGTATAGAGCCATACATTCACTCTAAAGAACAGAACTTAGAAATATGAGAGCCAAGGAAAGACACTCTCTTGTGACCAGTGAGTAATTTGGGGTAATTGGTTTGGAAGTTTTTTCCTCAAAATGAAGTATTTTGATATCAGCAGTTGATCCAGCAAGCATCTTTTAGAGTCTATTTAAGGAATATAACATCACCCTAAGGAAACAATCCTTCACCACAACCCCTCAACAGAAGAAAATCCATTCTGTTCTGAGAACACAGCATTTGCTCTTCACATCTCACTTTGCTGCAGAGCTCTGTGTAACAGCTATTTTTAGTTTAAAACAAGCTTCCACTGCCCTCCAGCCTTCCTGCTGAGGAACTGCCACACAGACAAGGTCTGAGTAGGCAAAGCATTTCCATATATTTTTGGCTTAAGCAAGTCCTGTATTTCTTTTAAGGTTATGGGATGCCTTTGAAATGCTCCTGGAGTTCAAAAAAAGCAATATCTTGTAACAGCAGAATACTGAATGCTGACTACAAAAAGCAAAATAAAACAACCCAAATATAAGTTTACTATGTGTCTCCCTGATCTAAAACAAAAAGATTTTGCTCTTTTTAATCTTATGTGTTCCCATGCAATCCTTTAACAAGTAGTGAGTGGGGTGACCTGTTTGTGTTTACAGCATTCAAGCACCTTCTGTACCCCTGTGCAGTATTTCCATTGACTGGAATTAGGTCTTTTAATATAAATAAGTCAATGTGCCTGGGCACACAGAGCCTTAGGAAAGAGGTTTACAGTAACTTAGGTAGGGCACATCGTGGTTTTATTTGCAATAAGTGAGAAATACTAATGCAGGACAGAATGTAAATTTGTTTTCAAAAGCAAAAGGATCTCTGTGGGGAGCTGATGTAATTCAAGAAGACAAATTAGTTACTGATATCTGTGACAGTATTTTGGACTGATATTCAAAGTGGAGGACAAGACAGTAATTAAGAGAGAGTGAAAACTTCACTAAGGGAAAAATATGGCAAGGGGTCAGGTATCATCCCTATAATAACTGTCATAACTTACCTCCTATCAGGATGATACTGGAACAATAACCAAAACATTTTTACAGACAGATCGGGATTTCCCAGAATAAAATTAAATCCCCAACACCTCCTCCTACAACCTGAGAGCCTGTTGGACATGCCAGAGATGGCCAAACCAGAGGTGATATTTTACAAGCAATAATAGCTTGATGTGGCCCATGGGCCACACTCTGGGAACCCTTTCTTTACAAAGGCCTCATAAAAGAACATTGCTTTCATTTGTCTGTGTTGAGAGAGGTTTTAGAACATTTCTGATGTCTTCCTTTAAAGTCAGACAGAGTAAAGACATTCTGAACACTTATCAACTAAAAGTGGATGTAAATTGTCATACTGTTTTGATTAAGCCAAAAATAAATGACACAAAGCAGCAATCATAGGAAGTACTATTGTTTCAGACAAATAGGAGGTTTCCTAGATAGTTCACAGAGGATTTCCTTATTCTTTCCAGCACCAGATTCTGAATCCAAAACTGTGAATTATGTTAACTTTCAAGTGTGTTCAATGATGTAAGAGCCTGGGCAGCTACAAGGACTTGCTACAGAAAGTCAGTATACAGTGACAGGTAACTTAGCAGCCACAACTTTCTACCATCATTAAAATATCAGCATTTTTTCAAAGATAATCCATTTCTAGAAATTATCAGCTTTTAAGGATCAAAAATACTCCAGTTTATAACAATTCACTATCTCACATGCTAACACTATTTATCTTACCTTGTACCTTGTTCCCTCAAGTAGAAAAAAAAAATTGGTAGTGCACATCTTTTTTAATCAACTAACAAACACACCATGCACTGTATTTCAAATAATCATTTTGTGCAGTAACATGTAACACAAATATATCACAATTAGCTATGAACCTCATATCTGTCCATTAAATATGCAATTACTCACAGGAATGTTGATGAAAACAGTATCAAACTCTGATGCTGACAGAAACCTTTTCAATGGCACCATGAAAAACTGAAAGAAAAAAAAAATTATATATACATTGGCTATTGTAATTCTATCTACCAGACCACTATAAAAATGCATGCTTCAAGTTCTGCAAGCAGCTCTTACTTTCTCGATCGATTCCAGAGTTTCAGTGTACTTCTCTTCAGTTTGCTTTATTTCAGCAAGACAACAGCTTCTTATGTCATTTTCAGGACATTTCTGCAATTACAATGGAGTCAAGTTTAAGTCATTAACAGGCACCTAATGGATAACAAATGGTTTTATTTGTTTAGAATTACTCAATTAGGATAACTGCTTCCTGAAATTCTCTGAGTACTGCAGCCTCCAAAGATGACAGCAATAACCAAGAATATTTTAATGTTCAATTAGCCAATGACTTTAGTAAAATCAAAAACAAAGTAATATTATGAAAAGTTAATGTTTAGACATAAAGCACTGAAGTACCAGCACGTACTTGGGAAGCTGAAATACAAGATCACATTTCATTTACATTCAGACTGAAAAATTTTATTTCAAATACTCAGCAGTTAATAATTCTATTAAACTTAATGGGGCTAAATCATGTGACTTTGCATCACCATAAATATTGGATTTAGTCTATTCTTGTACTTATTTACAGTTTTTCCCCTTTTATTTCTCAAGTGGAGCTTTCTCTTCAGACACAACAGGATCAGATCAAGAAGTGCAGTGATCTCAAAGTTCAACTCTCACTTATGTATGTGTGTGTCTCCAACAAGACCCTTGGATTTTTTCCATGTAAACCACTAGACTCACAGGACATGGAAGTAATTATCAGTAATTACATGACACTATAAAAATAGTTTACAAGCACTCTTACCCAGGATAGGATTTACAGCATTACAGCTTCAATAAAATCCTATTTCAAATAAAAGAGTAAATAACTGGAAGGTGATATGGAATTGTTCATGTCAAGCAAGGCACAGAAGATCTGGAGATATGAGAAATCAGTGTGGAGGTTTGACACAGTAACTGGATAGGTGCTTGCAGTCAGAAGCAGTAACTAATCCCAAATGTTTTCTCTAACAACAATAAGCAGTATCTTAACAAGCAACAGAACTACAGCATCCTCTCTGAAGCCTGTTTATCAATTTGCAACATCCCTCAGCTTATCCCTGATTGCATCTTACTTATTTTCATCCAGTGTAGAGAATTCCTCTGTTGCACATAGACCAGATGATTAGATGATGTTCAAAAACAGGGAGAGTCAGGAGTAGAAATATAGTACTATAGCTCTTTCCATTCAGAAAAAAACACTTTCAGCCTTAGAACAAAAGACTTTTCTCTTCTAGGAATAGCAGAATTTCTAGACTGAAATTTTAACATTTAGCTCGTGGTATGTTCAAGAGCTAGACTCCTTCCACTCCCTCTCTGCTGCCAGTCTGACGCACCTGCTAAGCACAGCACAGAGTAAGCCCCACTTCCACTGTCCATGAGCCCCACACAGCTCCTATACAGCTTGGCCACCTTACAGTATTCCTACCACCTCAACTACATAGCAAGTTGCAAATCACACAGGTCCATAAAGCTTGGTCAGTGCTTTGGCTGATCTTCTTTACCCTTCTCTCTCTGTCTCTATGTGACTCTACAACCAGCTCCTACAAGCTAAACACAGCTTCTCACTCCTTTACCAGGTGCTGCAATTTCAGAAACTGCTCTTGAAAACCCAGTTGGTGCAGTTCTTCATTTTCCCACAATGAACATTAAGGGTCTATCTTTATCAGATGCAGACACAAGTAACCATTTTGCAAAAATACAGGCTTATCAAAAGAGATGTGCTTTGTGAGCATCACCATGGTCACCCTCATCTCAAGTCTATCATTTCTTCCCAAATTCTTTTGTAAGGGGAAGGAAACACTGTCACAGTTAACTGTAGGTTAATTAATCCCTACAAAAGTATTAGAATTTGACATTATTTAGACTTTCAGCTATTTTTTACCTTTAGCTCAACACTGCCCAAAATGTTTGCAGTATGTGCCCCATTACAGAAGCTGCAGTAGTCAATAGTTTATATCCATTTGCAAAATGTGGGTGTTTGCTGTTCATCAATACTCATATAAGCAATGCAAACAAATCCTGGCATTCCAGTTAAAATCACTCAATTCAGTTTTGTGCTCACCTAACCCAAAGAGATCACTAATGCAGACACTTTCAGCAGAAATTGACATATCAATTTATCTATTCACACCAAAAACATCTAGAATTTGAGTGCAGTAAGCAAAAGGAAAGAGGGAATAAGAAATAATGTGTGATACCAGTAAAGGTAAGAAAAGATGCCTACTCCTGGAAAAAACTCAAGGGAACAGTTCCCTTTGCAACATAATGACAACCTAATGATCAACAAAACCTACATGGTTGAATAAGCAGGAAATTCATTACTTTGAAACAATTCTTAGCTGCCCGTGTTAGGCTAGTTTTCCAAACTATGGTTAAAATAATATTATACACAATAATTTCACAAAATTATAAGAATTTTGGAGGTAGGACACTTTCAAGTATGCAATTCAATTAACTGCTCTTAAAATAGCTGGTAAATTTTACTATTCAAAATTATCAAAGTAATAACTGTATTTCATTTTAAAATCACTTTTTTTTTTTAAAGCTTACTATAGTTAATGTTTTCCCCTTTACCCAAACAGCCTGCAAAGTCTCACGTAGAAGATTATGGTCTGCACATGACAACTCCAGATGCAGCTGAGCAGGAGTGTCCCTGAATCTATAAAGACATCATTTCAACTTTCAAAAAGTTAGCTGCTATTGTTCCAAAGCAGCTAGGAACTGGAAAACATACAGGTTGCTGTGCTGCTTCATCTTTCATTAGGTCTTCATAAACTTCCCCACCTTCATCTTCTCCATAGACACAATCATACAACTCCTCATCTTCCTCAACACCAGTTTCACTGAAAAGACAAGACAAGAAAAAAGCTGCAGCACAAAGTACCACCAGCTCTGCAAGGGACTAATCATAGGAGAAGCTTCTACAGTAAACAAACAGATTAATTAATAGAATATCTAACGAAAATAACTCATTAAGGGAAATTAAGTCCATTAATTAATTTTCTTTTCTCAATTAATTTTAAATAAATTTTACAGAATCAACACAATACTGAAAACTACATTAATTTAGAACCACATGGGAACTAAACTAGCAGCAAAAGCAACATCTCAGGACAGTTTTGTCACAAGCTACAAGCTACAATCCTCTTCTCCTTCACTCTTTTCCCACCACATCAGCGAAGAGGAGCTGCCTCTCCTTACTGCCTGGCATCCCACTACACAGCGAGACACTGTTACAGGTCTTCTTCCTGCCTGAAGAAAGGACTGCAGAGCCAGCACTGAGGCACTGTACCTCCACATCATAAACCAGAATCTGGATCATCTCCCTGCAACCCTCAGCTACACAAAAATGTAAAAAGGAACAAATTAAACTGATAATCAGACAGTTCAACGAAACCAAGTATGCTCAAGTGGTGCCCTCCAATAACCCAGACTGTAAAACTAAAGAAGAAAGTCAATGCTCAACTCTACCCTCAATTAATTCAGCTTCATTACAGTCAGCCCTGCTAGTGTCCCACCTACTTTGAGCTAGGACTGTATCAAGCCCATATCTTTCACTCCCAATTTCTTAGGCTAAGTTTACAAAAAAACTCTAAAAGATACTGAAAGCAGTCAAGTCACAATAACAATATAGAAACTAGATCAAATATGCTGACAATCTTGAGGTTTGTCCTGTTGGAAGACAACACTGAAATCCTTCAGAATAAAAACCAACAGGTTAGTCCAGCATTTCAGTTCCCACCAGCAGTGATGGTGTGCCGGCACTTCACATAAACACTGGCAGCTGCCACATCTAGCAGACACACTCCATTCTACCACCTCTGCTCCAGGGAACAAAAGCTGGCAAAAAGGCAGAGTAAGGATAGAAACAGATAACTACTACAGCTCTTTCTGACAAATATACAGTAATTCCATGATTATAAGCCGCACTGAGTATAAGCCGCACTTCTGGGTTTCAGCAACTTTTTGGTTTTTTGTCCATACATAAGCCGCACCTGATTATAAGCCGCATGTTACAATACAGAGTGTGATAAAAGGTATCTGTTCTATCACCATCTGTTGAGGGTGGGGACAGTGATCCTTATCTCCACGGCAGATATTCTGCTAATGGGCCATCCATTGAAACCAGGCAGGCCATTGTTCTTTATCTTTTCACAACCCATCCTTCCTCCAGGGAGTCATTTTCTGCTAATGGCCATTGAGTCCCATTGTGGGACTGATAAAATTACTGCATCCCACTGGAAGTTGCTCCAGCCAGGGGGAAGAGCCCAACATTTCTTACCAAGATAAAAACAGAGGCTTTGGGACACTAAGGGAGCCCCTTTCTCCACTGGACTCCAGAGGGAAACTGGATTTCTCCACATCACCACTAGACTTCCAGAGGGAAACTGCACCTTCTGCAGGAGCACTGCTCCAACTGAATCACATCTATCACTGCAGGAGGATGCAGCCACCATTTAATGGGACTGCTACCAACACCCTGCCTGACGGGGTGTCAGGTTGTACTCTGACTTTGTCAGGGTTTGGAGTTTGTTTCTTTGCAGTACTGTATTTCTATTTTGATTTCCCTAGAAAAGAACTGTTATTCCTAATTCCCATATTTTTGCCTGAAAGCCCCTTGATTTCCAAATTCTAATAATTTGGAGAGAGGGGGTTTACATTCTCCATTTCAAAGAGAAGTTCCTGCCTTTCTCAGCAGACACCTGTTCTCCAAACTAAAACAGCAACTTTTCGTTCTTTGTCCATATATAAGCCGCACCTGATTATAAGCCGCACTTCGGGTTCGGACCAAAATTTTAGTCACAATGGTGCGGCTTATAATCGTGAAATTACTGTACTTAAACTGATTTTAAAGTCTTTAGCCACCATTTAAACTCAGGGACAATTAAATCAATTTCAAATAAAACTTCCTAATAATTGAGGGAAACTAAGAAACGTAGGCCATTTGCATCATTCACTGGTATGTTTGTTTCTTACTCTTGAATTGCTTCTTCCACAACTGAGACAGCATGCAGCTATTAAATTTCCATTAATAATATTCATAATTTGTTGCACAAGAAGAGTTACAAATCAGTTTTCTGGTATGATTTGTTTGCTTTTTTTTTAATGAAGGACTGTCTCACAATGCTGAGTTTACATACCCATTTAAGAACTGGTAGAAATATTATTTTCAAACAGTTACAATACCACTACATCTAAGAGATAAGGACATCACCTCTTGTCCACTTGGGTCTCAGAGGAGACTGCAACTCCTCCATTCTGCATGCTCTGCTACACAGAGTGAAAAGCAATTATCTCTGAGACAGTCAGTCAGCTGCAGAGACAAGGACAAGCTTTGCAGGGAAAGTGATAAATTGAGCAATGCCAGTCATGGTGAGGTTTCCCTTCTTTATAGGCACTGAAGTAACAATCCCTGGTGTGAACAGCAGCTTCATTCCCACACTTCAGTAACGACATGCAAGGAGTGCTGGGGAACGGTGAGCCTGGGAGCAGTGAGCTCTGACCTAGCTCTGGTCCAACATGAATCCTCATGGATCCCGAGAGAACCCAACTATAGGATACAAGACTATTCTGACAATCCTGTAAACACGTACCCAGAAGAGGTAAATGCACTCACATTAAGAATTTCACTGACTTTAGGGAAAAGATGTATTTGAATGCATTTTCTTTGCAAATTCAAGACAATTTCCTTGAGTTCCTTGCAAGTGATAATGCAATCTTCTGAAAGCATTCTCATAGTACTGACAGGTAACTTAGAAATGCATTCTTTATTTACTTTGCTACCAGGACCCTCTATGAAATATGTTGTATTATACACACAAATGTATCATTATAATTCAAGTAAGTGTTCATCATTAATTCTTCCTGGTCAGCATAATGACTAACAAAATATTTACCAATTAAATAAATATCCCATTCTCAATTAAAACTATTCTACAACACAATATAAACAAATGCAACTGAAAACAAAATCTGTAATTAATAAATTTACAACGTACTCTATTAAATCAGGAAGACCTTTGTAGATATCTTCATCATCGACACTTTCTTCTGTAGGGAAGGGCCTATAGAAAGAAAAATAGCATTAATTACAGACACCCCTAGCCTAGTCATACAGTGGATTTCTGTTTGGTTTCCAAAATCTTTACACAGATTATTGCATACTAATGTGCTTGTATGCTCCCCTCCTTCTCTGATAAACAGTATATGTGTATTTATACTTTGTTATGTGAATTGACACTTAATATAATAAAAACCCTACTGGAAACAGTTGTTATAAATCACCACTAACACATCATTGACATTTTTCAACTGAAAAAAAAAAAATCTCAACTTTCAAGTTAGGCCTGCTTGGGGGTTTTCTGGTTTCTTTTTGAAAACAACAATCTCAAAAACTTGGCCAATGTTGTTGATTTTTTAGAAGCAATGAAGAAGAGAGACCCCATTTGTCTTTACATAAATCGGCACTGCATCAGCTTGACTTCTGATCCCTGTGTCACGATTACCACACAAGTTCTGCAGTACCAGCCGCTCCTCTGTTCACCTCCCATTTCAGCATGAGCAGGACACAAACTCGGGCCCCTCAGAGAGTGTACCAGAGGTAGCAGATACCTTTTGTAACTCCTCAGAGCCTTGCTTAGCTGCCCAGCTGGCACTCTGGCTTACAGCTAGAGAAATTCTTTTGAGGGACACAGCCTATACTGCCTCTGACAACTTTTCCAAGAAGCATCACACCGAGAGGCATAGCTCCCACCATTCCCTATGGCAATAACATACCTTATTCCTGTGCCTAGTGCAATAGGAGTGCGGGAAAGCTTTGAAAGTGTTTCTATCACCTGCAAAAGAGGGAAACAGAAAGCTTGATTAGTTGGAGAACAGAAGCAATAAAACATTTTGTTCTCTATTGTTTCATTACCAGCAGCGCTATTTCAAATCAAATTATATAAACAGAGACAAAATCCGGCTGTGCCAAACACAATTTGCAGTTGGACCCGGATACTGTTGAGATGGAATTTTGCACTGCAGGCTGCCTGGAACACTCGGAGAGAAGGGTTTGGGCTGTGGCGTCCGGCGGGCAGCAGAGGGAGCCAGAGCCCGGCAGCAGAGCCCGGGGCTGCGGGAGCCGGGGGCCGACCCAGGGACCAAAGCGAGCCCGCTGCCGTCGGCCAAAGCTGCACAGCCGAGCCCTGAACCCTCCTCATTGCTGGAACAGGCAGCGGTCTGGGACACCTCGTCCTAAGAGAGCAGCTCCCGTAAGGCTGCGCTTGCACTCACAGCGAGGGGGAGCTTTAGGAGGGGTGGGATTCACACACACGGCCACGTGCACGGAGCTGTTTTGCTGGCAATTAATTAATACGAGACCGACCGTGACTCTGCCTGGCAAGTCCTCTCCGTCACTATTTACTCATAGTCAGAAATGCAAGAGTCTCCTATTTGCTAGAGAGACGAAATGACCCAAAGTGACACTCCGCCTGAACTTCCATACTTCCAGTGACAAGGTTTCCCCCTGAACTCAGAAGTTTCACCCTGTATCTTTTCAAATCAAAACCCATATTAAGCTGGAATCTCCAGAGAAGGTTTTTATCAGCAGTATTTTTAAAAATCAGTACAGTAGCAGTTCTACATTTCTACATTTCACAGGCATTTGGGAATAATCTCTACAATTTAGTTGTTTATTTTTGAAGTTCTAATTACAAGACTACCATGGCCATAAAAGAGAGCTAAAAGTGCATCTCTCAAAGGAAGGAAAATTGTATGTTTACACAGGAAAATGACAAAGTAAAAACCACAGAGAAATATCACAAACTACAGTTTAAACTGAAGTTACAAAGTCTCCATAGTGAACCATATTTCATAGGCAGATGATCAAAATTAAAAATTAATTTTAGATTAATCCTGTGAAAGCAATATTTGGAGTTCATTTAAGCTGCTGTGAAAATTAATGCCAAAAAAAAAAAATCTCGTTTTGCCTTACAGGCAAAGAATAATACAAACAAATAAAAATGCCATTAACATAATCAAAGATGAGGGCACATATTTCCCCTCTGAACAGAAGAGATGCAATATGTTCTAGAATAAGCTTTAGAAATTGTGAACAAAAGTCGATTGAGTAAATTACAAAATTAATTAAAAACTATTTCACATTAATTATAAGGTCAAAAGAGAAAAAAGACTCCTTTAACAAGTCTTACTGTTGCAGGGGAGTTCTGGTTTCCACAGCAGACCAGAACCTGCCCCTGCACACCTGCAAGAATCCCAGCACAGGAACACTGAGACAAGTTGCTGTAGGATTCAGTGGCAAAATGATCTGTCCTGACACATGGGTGGGCATTGATTGGCAGAATCACAGAGGCTTAATGGTTCTCCAAACAAAGAGGGGCAAGTCTGGTGAACTGAATATCCCTTACCTGTTCCAACATGATATTTCCCAGCATACAAAAAAATCTTTTGCAAATTATTCCACCCACGCAGAGCCTTTTCCTTACAGGGATTCTCACTTATCTAGCACAACCAAACCCAGTAGACATATGCCTTACTCTTTACAGCTAATTACAGTTGCTTCAAAATTTAAAAAAATTAAAAAATAAAAGCCATACAAATAAAATTACTACTTTTAGATACGTAACTAGCAAACATTATTCCCAAAATGTACTGCCGAGTTACATTTTAGAGCCATCAATATAAACGTCAACAAAAGCAAGATTTATAAATAAGAGGAATAGAAAAACTTTTTCAGGAACTGATGTGAAAATTTGGAGGGGGCAGCCACAGAGGCCGATGATGACACCCACTGGGGAAGCCAGAGAAGCATTTACCAGAAAATGCAGAGAGAAGAGGACAGAGAAAGGAACTGTATGACTGGAGACAACAGAAGACTAGAGGAATCTTCCTTGCTTTTAGAACAGAAACCATTAAGCATTCCAGTCTCTTGTAAAGATTAGAACACAGATTCAACTTCCACAGAATAAAAGATAATGCCTACCCATTGAACCACTCCTGTTAAACCACACCTTAAAACAGCACTGTCAAGAAACAGAACCATGTTGACTGAGAGGCATTTTTCTTGTAGTTGTGGTTTCCCTAAAGAATTCTGAGAAAATGGCAAGAACACTTACACCAGTAATCACACTTCTGGTCAACACACTATTGCAGTATCATATATGTGTAAATTTGTATTTGCTCCAACAAAAGGTGGGGCAAAGCAAGATTCTTCTCCTTCCACTTGAAATTTCAGTTCTTTGGTTCTGAGACACTGCAGAAACAACTAAGAGCTCCCAAATTTCAAGGTCCATGGGGATGATTGCAGTTATGTATGGGTTGAGTTGTCTGATAAACAAACAGAATTTCAATAGCCATTCAGAAAAACAAACTTAAATGCAGCACAATGTCTGGTTTGATTTTCAATAACTGACAGAAGAAAAGACTCAGGAATTTTTCAGAACAATGCTAGTTTGAAGCTCCATATAGTTAATATGAAGGAACTTACAATATTGTGCAATTCTGAACTCCAAAATTACAATGTACTATACACATTAAAGTCCTTAACATTCAATTTAGCACTTTGCATGTGCTTTTTTTGCTTTGCTCTCTTCCTTTCAGTAAAGCCTTAATCCCTTTTTGCATTTAACCATAAACGATCACCCAGATGTCTTCCAAAGCAACAACTCTGACAGATGCTCCTGTACTTTGAATGAGGCTCAACTGGATCTTAGTTTAAGTGCAAAAGTAGCACTCCTTGCTTGTACAAAGTCCAGAACAACAAAGATTCCACACCTGGTGCTGCTCTGCAACAAACATTTGTACAAAGGGCTGCAGAGCTTTGCACACACACTACCACTAGGAACAGTCAGCAAAAAAACAGGTACTGAGTAGATTCCTAATTAACATTCTGGTCAGCTACAACACACAAAAATTTATACTCTAAAACAGCCCAGAGTGAATATATTCCATCACACTGAAAAGCTCAGTAACTCTACATTTGCCTGCAAGCAACCCTGACTGGGAGATATGAATTAGCAAGAGGCTTCCAGGAATAAAAGGAAGCCTCCCTGCACCCAGCCCAGTACAGTTCCTTTACTGCCTAACACCATGAGACAGAGGTTAAGCAGGTCTTTAGAAGTCACATCAAAGTCACATTCACTTCAAGAAGATGTGAACATCCAGGTTTGTTTTTCAGTACATCGCCAGTTCATGCAAAATATGACACGAAATTCAAATCTGCAGTGCTGGAAGAGGAAGCACACCTCAGCCCACACCCTGCTGAGTAGCTCGGCTCCTCATTCATGTTTCAGGCACTGCTGGCAAGAGCAATGGTCTCACACTGTATATTAACTCTTTACTTCATTAGGAACTCTAACAGCTTTTTTTTACCCCTGGCTTGGTCTGTATTATGGTTTGACTTGACTCACAGTTGTAGGTCAGACTCTCCAGTCTTGCCAAAACATTATTTTGTAATTTCCTGCAGCCATACTCTTCAGTTTATCACATCAGATATTCCTGTGCCTGCTTACAGCAGCAGTACACTAGAGGGACTATTTTACTACTTCCCATAGCAATAGTGTGTCTGAGCTTAAAATGTCCCTCTCTAAAATATTTTAGTGGTGTCTCCTTTTAGTCTTATTTCTTTAAAAAGATCTTGCAAATCATGCAGTTAAAGAACAGATTAAGTACATTTTAAAAGTACTTTTCCACTTTCAGAAGAAACAGAAGTACCTCATTTTGCAACTCAGTCTCCCCAAACAAGCAATAATTCCATGCTACTGACAGATGCTGAAAGGACTATGATCGTATTTATATTTCTGATACTTACCTAAACTGCAAATGTGAAGTGATCAACATACATTGGTGGGAAGAATTGGCATATGCCAATGAAACCTAGAAAGACTCACTTGTGGTGAGATCATCAAAGCAGTTGCTTCCATGCAGGTACTGAAACCAGGATGTGTTTTCCTAAAATATGGTAAGTCAGAGCTCTGAGCAGATCATGAAAAACAAAAAGCCAATGTATATACAAATACAGTGTGTCTGGAGAATACATCATACATTCTCTGCATCATGGGGTGGGGCTCTTATGAGGCCAATTTTGAGTGCCAGATATCCAGGACACTATAAAGCCAGAACTGCCAGTCATGTTGAGTGAATTCTCATGAAGCTGTTTTCACTCATTCACCGTACTGGTGAGGAGAAGGAGAAAGAGAAACATCATGTTGTGTTTCTGTCACTCAGAGATAAACTGAAAATGCTCTACAAATGACTTATATTAAGAAAGGTTTATATTTTGCTGCTGTAGAGTTTAGTAGGCTGTGGATAAACCTAGATCAATGCTTCATTTGGCACAGAGTGGGGTGGGTGGCAGTTGAAATATATATTGATTAATATGTATTAATGTTGTACACTAATCCATTGCTAACTTTTGAACAAAAAGACCTCTAGAAACTTCTACATTTCCATTTTCCTTGGTTAACAATTAAAAAAAAAAAGTGGGGGGGTGGAAGAAGAAAAAAAGAAAATACATGAAGCCAGACAACTCCAGGGTGATTACACACCTGCTGATCTAATGAGCATATTGTTCCAAGTAAAGTATGTTCATAAGTTAAATTGAATATTTTCTCTCCATATGCCTTGTTTGGGTACTGTGTTAGCAGTCTGTGTTGGTTCAGGTTAGTTTTAATCAAACCACAAACCTCTAGGGAAGGAGAAAGGATGAGGATTTTTCAAGAAGGCAAAATGAATGAAAACTCCTTAAATTGAAAGGAAATAAAAGGAGGAAAAAAACAAAACAGAGAGAGAGAAGACCAAACCTGACCTAAAATCAAACCTTTGTTTCACACACCGGCACCTCCGACAGGCTCTTAAAAAACAAAATCCAAATTTCAAATGCCAGCTATGCAAATATGCCTCTACTAAATACTGTTGTGGCATGCACTAAAGTGTCAAAACCATACAGAGAGAAGACAATTTATACCCTTGGCACCTGTACCAGCACCTCCATAGGAAAAGGACAGACTGCACACCTCCAGCAGGTAGAAATATCATCATCTGTTTCATTACACACAGCTTCACATATAGCTATATCCTGATTTTCACCTCATTCAAGTAATGAAATCCAGGCTTTAGGTGTAGAGCACTAATAGGTGCAATCCAAAGGAAAGGCACAAATTTACTTTTCACTGGGGTAATCACTAGCTGTGGGATGCTGCTCTGTCTTCCCACTGACATCACCTTCAGCCATCCTGATTCTGCCTCTCTGATTCTCTGTGTCCATTCTTTCCTTTCCACTGAACTACACCCTAAGGAAATACCTGAGGACTACTTCACCCCTCTTTCCCATCAAGGCTTAGCACTGGCACAGGAGCAGTAAGGAAAACAGACCGACTGTCCCAGGAAACGACGGCAGAGGAATTCACAACCCCGAGCCAAGTCTTTGTGACTGACAGGAGCCTGCCAGCAAATGTGAAAAAAAGGTTTGAAACCAGGTGCCAAATACTTTCATGCAGAGGCAGCAAGGGTATGACTGCTGTACAAGCTGGTTTTGGCAGTCATGCACATTTCCTCTGAGCACTGAGCCCCAGCTGCGAGAGGAGAGCTCAGAGATGGTGCTGTGCTGCCTGGCTGGCTCTGGCCATGCAGACCTTCACACCCTGCACACATTGCCCTAGGGAAGCTCATCGCAGATGCGTTCTCCCTAGTGTTAGCATCTCCACAATGAAGTGGCAGGAAAGTTTCTCCAGAGTTTAAAAAAAAACAAAATATAGCAAAGACAAAAAACCTCCTGGGTGTTGCCGATCTGTTCGTAGATAAGCTAAATACAGATATGCAAACCGCTGGGACTTCAAAAGCCCTGGGGAATCAACAGCTACAGAGGACGCAACTTTTTCTCCTGTCTTCTAAGAAGGAGAAGTGAGACAGGCAGTTTGGAACCAGGAAGGCAGGCACAGCTTGTAGAAAGTAATTTTTACAAACCACTCAAAGATATGAGGACAGGTGACCTGATGTCCAAAAGGACAGGTTGATGCCAACAAGATTTACCCCTTCTGCACACTGAACATTTTACTCCTTTTACCAGGATTGATAATTCTGATCATGTAAACTCTGGAGCTAGAACAGTGGGAGCAGCTGACAGAACTGCACGCATGAATACTAAACTTAAAAGGAGGAAAACCAAAACCAAATGCACTTTGGGACTCTGTAAAACTCAATACCACGTATTGAGAACTACAATGAGCAAGTCTTCGCTATTCGATATCCAGCAATGGACACAAATGTATGTACATTTTTTTTATGGTGCTTAAATCCCCGTTTTTCAAATTTTAGGTCTCTGACAAGGCAACAGTCGCTAGCCCAAAAGCAAGAAAGGTTCCCTTGATGGCTCTGTTCCTACAGGGAAATGAAAAAGCTTAAACTGCACCAGCAGCACAGTCCTGCTCATCCCATTTCGTCTGCAAGGCTGAGACTCCCTAACACAAGCATGGAGGGAAGGAGTTGGAGCAGCTGCTTCCTGCCTGCATCTCGTGGTTTTGATTCTTTGGATACCTTACACCCCAGAAGGCATGGTGAGGGCTGGAAGTTTGGGGCTGGCTTTTTGGTTGGGTTTGTTTGGTTTGTTTTTTCTTTCTAAGATCTGCTTTAAGAATGAGAACCCTACTTTAAGCATTGCTGTGTTATAACACTGCAACTAATAGCCTAAGTGCAGACTGCCTCAGAGCATGCTGTTCTAAACGTGGAATTGGAGTTTGTCCTTTCTGGTGCATTTACTACATTTCAGGTTTTGCATGGAGGGCAAAAGAATACAAAAGGATATTCCTAGTACAGTACTGCAAAACCTATCTGCTATTAAGCCATACCAGCTCCCTTCAGAATAAACACTGCAAGGATAACCTATACTTAGAAACAGCATCTTCGAGCTGTATTCTGCTTTGATCAACTGCTTGTTTTCAATGCTTTTTGAACGCTCTTACTGATGATACCATTTTTTTGCCATAATTTATATGGGTCATAACAGTAATCAATCCTGAAAGAAACTACTTTTTCCTGCATTTTAAACTGGATATTTTAAAACAAGTTGGGGATTTTTTTTTTACCTAAATGTAAGCATTCCTTTTAAAACCCCTAAGGACTGAACAGGATGATTATCAAAGGTATTCAGACTTTGGACATGTGGGTTTTTTTAAATAGGAAAGGACATAAATCAGTGCTGTGTGTTTTCCAGAGTTACATTTCTTTTGCCCCTACCCTATAACAGACTTCAGAACACTATTTTTACATGTTTTGAAAAAAACAAGCAAATTCTCTAAACTGCAACCATCAGTTTGTACACTTTGTATATACGTTTTGGGTGTTCATGACCTTGGATGTTTAAAATTGGCATACAGATATTTTAGAAGGAAATTAGTGCTTACATATTCATTATTGATTGCACCTCCAATACTGTTTTAGGTATGCATCCTGCAGTGCAAGTGACATTTGGTTTGCTCACTCCCACTGTGTTATTTCACTTTAATATTTAAACAGATTACTTGTCAGTTTTGATCCTTGCAAGAGCAATATTCAGAGGAGGCTGTGCAATGGAGTTTTTCTTCCTCTCTTCTGCTAAAAACAGAGGAAGAGTTTTTCTTCCTGTCTTGGGTGAACCAGTCACTGCCACACTTCTCCCTTTTCTGAGTTTACTTTAACCATTAACTACACAAATTTAACTAGTGTGTGGCTTTGCTTAGTGGTACCAAGTCACACCCGAGCCACAAACTGAATTTACTCCAGTTCACAAACAATGAAGATAGGAATATTAGACATAAATAGACACTGTATATCTCCTCATTCACTGCAAGAAAAAAAAAGAAATTCCCTGCTACAGTGCAAAGGGAAGTGAGCTGTTCTCTTTGCTGCAGCTACCCATGCTCACAGTGGTTCACAAAAGCCCCTGAAAAGTCTATCTCTCTACCAGGAGACACAAAGGACTAGACTGGTCCAATAGAAAAGCACTTGCCTCCAACACTACAGTAAACAGGATGGTATAACTTGGACATTTCACCGTCTTCCACTCATTTTAAAAATCATCAGCTTTGTTACGGGATTTTAAAAAAATTAAACTTGAGAAGACATTCTGCAACGGAAGTGGCATTGTCAGCTTCTATTATTGAAACTTGGTAACAGCAGTAGTTTGGTTTTCTCCCCAGTCATCTGTTCACTTAGATTTTAAAAAAAAGTACAGTTGCAGTAGTGGAAGAAAATATGCAGAAAAATACATTCCCATCATATTTGTAATCCAATTCTCCCTGAGCTGAATCCTTATACTGCAGATTACAAAATGAATGAGAAACTTGGTGTTTTTATTTTTTTTTCCTACTTAATTGTCTTATTGCTTTGAACATGCAGCAGCTTGTAGGTTGTATTATCTATGTGCTACATTTCCAGAATACTGCTGCAGAACTAAAGAGAAAGTGGGATTGATTCCTCTCTTTTTTAATATGTTTTTTTAAAAATGTTGTTCTTTAGCTTTCACTTGTCTAGAGGTTGAAAAGAACATTGAGTTCCGAAAAGTCTGTGATGGGGATCACAGTATGTATTTTAGATGGAGATACCATGATAAGTAAGAGCAAACACGAGATACCTATCATTAACCAAGAGATACCTACCATTACCATATCATTAACCATTAACCAAGTATTTACTATTAAGATGTCTCTTGGAATTTCAAGCTCTGCTGAGTACAGAAACTTTTGTCCTTTATTTTGTGCTCTTCACCCACTGTTCTAACCCAACTCTATGGTCACGTCAAACTACATTTGAGAACTGATAAGCAGAGACAGAAGGAGGGATAGATTTCTTAGCATATTATTCTGAAGGGCAGGTAAGGTCCACTGCTTATTTCCCAGCTCTGCTACATCACGAGGCATTCCACCATGGTAGAGGCAGTAATCTCTGAATATAATTAACATTGCCTCTTAGAGCACATGGGAATGTACCTCACTTTTACTCTAGAGGGCTTATAAGCACTTAAAAACATTTGTTGTGGAATTGTGCTTAAAAAAACATTTGTGAAAGGGCACAGGACTGAACACATTCCAGATTGGTAACAAGTCAGAAAACCATCTAGGACCAGCTTCAGTCCTCACTATTTATGATAAAAACACCAGTAGCACATATGAGTTCAATGAAACTCTTGACATGAATTTAGTTGGTCATTTCAGTCCAATAGAGCGAGTCCAAATCAAACCCAATACCCCAAGAATGATTAGCCCTGCTGCAGTCAATCTCAGCAGCAGCCTACAGTGAGCAAATGCAAGAGCCAACTGCAGGCAAGCAGATGCACCTAGAAAACGCATCAGAAAAGGTCATGTTCTGTGAAAAACAGGCTCCCACATCATTTGTGGTCAATGCAAAAAGGCATTTTGGGGAGATAAAATTCAGAAAATATATTGCAATTAAAACCACTTATCCAGCGCAGGTTATCAAATATGAAAGATAAACCTTGTCTGATACCAACATTCTCCTAGCATTTTTTTCATAGATATGGTCTCAGTGAAAGGTACTATTTGTGTTAAAATGTTAAATTTTTGTGAGTCAAATGTCACAGGGGGGGATTTCAAATTGAAAGTAGCAATTCATATCCAGCAGCAATCTGAATTATGCCTCTACCTTCTTCGGTTTTTTACATCAAATTTCAAATCTAAAACCAAGATCAAAAGATATACAAGTTGATGAACATTGAAACAACCTCAACGCTGAATTTTTAAAAAGCTATTCAGCATTACAGCTTGTAATTTTATCTCACACTACCTGTAATATTTCTTAAAATTGTGTTCCTCAACACATCTTCCTTTTTGCTTGGCAGGCACCAATTTTACTGCTCACAGGTATTTCCAACAGCACAAAAATTCCCTTACTGCACTCATACCAAAAATAGTAGCAATGAAAGAGCCAAAAAAACAGCTTAACTGAGGCAGATGCCTGAAATATGATCTTTAGACAACAGCAAAGTCAGAAGATTTGGAGAGACAGAAGTTTTGGGAAATAAGAGAGATGTCAACAGAATAAAGATGTCAGAAAGTTGAAGGAAGGAGAACAAGGCACTAGAGGAAGAGGGAAAATATTCAAAAGACTTAACGTAATCAGCTTCTGAAGGGGTTTGAGACTACAAAAACATCACCTTAAAAAGTAGAGAAAAAGGTGAAGAAACTGAAACCAAACCTGTAAAGCAAATGAAACACAGAACGAGAACAAAGAAAGTAAGAGTTCCCTCTGTGGTAATTTAATTAAAAATATATGATCCATGTTTTCCACCAAAAGGAACAAAAATATCAACGTAGAAAGTTTGTAAGCTGCATTAACAGTGTGTTGCTGTAGCTGAGGTACCTACAGCATGCAGAGTACACACAATGGAGGTTTTGTGAGGTATCTGGATGAGGACAAGACACAGTCTAGGTATAGATTTAGGTTTTGGCAAGTTTAAATTACTGCTGTCCAAGGATAATACAGCCATTAAAACCACTCTCATCCAATACTTTTACACTGTAGCTTAGACCTGCATACAAAAAAATGAAAATTACTGATTCTATATTAAGATGAAGGTCTAGTTGTTGGTCAGAATTAAATGTTATATGTAACGAACAGGGCAGGGTACTGCTGGACAAGTTTAAGTTTTCAGTGGATTTTGGATTACTGATGTACTTTAGCTTCCCACTGTCTGTGACACTCTGAACATGCACCACATGGTCTCCATCTTCAGAACAACTCCTGCTACAACTCATTAAGATCCAACACAGCAGGCAAGCATTCTGACAGCATTCTCTGCCTTTCTAGTTCAGGGCTCCTCTGTCTATGAGAAGCTGCACAGAAAGGGCACTTTTTTTCCCTTAAGACTTTAGTCTGCCAAGTGAACTGAGATGGATCATTTTAAATCCATCATAAGGTCTGAGGCACCCTGTCAGATGGATTCTTTCCTACTGGCCGAACAGCTTTGAAACCGAGGTACAAAGTCACAACACTTGCTTGAGAACGCTGACTTTGCATTTAACATTTTACCTTACACTATCAAACAAATTTATAACTGAATTCCCCTTCAGAGCTGGAGTTATACACCTGCAAACAAGCAAAGCAGCAGTCATGACTCCAGTACCATACCTACTAAAGCAACCACTTTCACTGCCTAGCAAACTGTTTTCAACACACACACAAAGAGCAGAACGAGAGTTAGTGTTAGTAAATTTAGATTACAAGCTTCATATTTGTCACTGATTTTTTTTCCCTAAATAATCCCATAAATTAGCATAGAGAGCAGCTCAATTTCTTCATGAGTCTACATTTTTTTACTTGGCAAAAAAATACTTTCTCTCAAAAGCTTCTGAAAAAAACTGCCTCTAAACCCACACCTGTATTCACCTCCATTTTCTATTTAATTTCTGGCAACCACTTGGAAAACAACTCAGCTTTTTGGGTTTCCACTCTCAATAGAGTAATCCAATAAAGTATTTTTCATAACTCCCAGAAAAATATATCTAAGGAGAAAAAAAGTCTATGCTCAGTAACTCATGCTCACTTTCTAAAAGGAGACACATCCTTTTATTTGGTCACAGCCAGAAACATCCTGACAATATTCCCTGTTGGTTTATTTGCACATACTTCATCTACATCAAGAGTAGGAGATGAAGACCTGTCTTTCAGACCTTTCTATGACTCAGACAGCTCAGACTGCCAGCACTGCCCTAAGTGTCTGCTTCTGCAAACACACACAAGCAGAAATGCCCTGTAAAAGCACAAACACACGACAGAGCACCCTGCACTTCCCTGCCTTGCATAGCATTTTTTGGGTCAGCGCAGACCCGTGCATTAGCACAAGACTCTTGCTGTTTTCTATGTAACATTTACTCTTCAAGGATCCTGATCAGCCTCTGGAGTTTGCAATCCAGGCTTCTAAAAAGTGCTATTGTTCAAGTATTTTTTTTACTGCCTTGTTTTTTCTATGACACAAGCCTTGTTTTCTGGATTCAAACACCCTGAGTACTTTTTAGTCACATTTGTGAGTACTGATTTGGTAAGAAATAGAAAGCTAAACCCTCCTCTCATCGTTCTTTATTTCAGCTTTAAGTGAGGAACCAGTTAACTTCATACTAGAATTTAATAAGTGAACTCTGAGACATAGAGGAAGAGTAAATCTCAGGTACAGGTCCACATTTCTGATTTCTTGAGACATCCCAGCAGTTCATATACGCATGTATTGATCAAAATACGTTACAGAACAATACATGAAGTATAGACAGTTACATGAATAATCTTGCCTAAACACTTGTCTGTTGCATTACAAACTGAGTACTGCTTAATGTCTACTTCCTTCAAGAAACTATGGTTCTAAAAATATACAGTTAAAACCACCTTTTGACAGCTTCCAAATAAATCACAGTATCTATAGCTTGTAAATCCTAAAATAATTTTATTGAACAATTGTCAAAGTGCTAAGTTCCTTCTCACTTAATCTTTAGGGGTGGGGGGGGCACTTAAAGGAAATAAAACATCATCAGAATATCAGTGCTAAAAATTCTTTTTTTCTTTTCTGAGTTTTGGTGGTGCAAGACAACATCAAAGACTTATCACTGTACAGTGAGATCATACAAAAATATACTCTGAATAAGATGCAAGAGGGGAGCCAACTAAACCAAATTGACTATTTCTTCTTTAGAAGAAAAAAAATTGAAGGAAGAGACTCATATTCAGGTTCTAGAGAACTGCAGGAATTTCAAGAGCCGTAGTCCTCCTCTGATGAGTAGGGGGTATTTACCTGCTATATAGGAAAATCTAAAGGTGTATTTAAATAAGCATGGGAATAATAGGAGCAGTCTTCTAGCAAAACCAAGAGAAAAAACAAAACTCCAGAAACAAACCTGAAATGCTTAAATGGAAAAGGCTCAAGAAGCACTGCAGGAATGGGGATGTACACCAGACTGCAGAGCAGAGTGGTGAGACAGGTAAAGAATGCAGGCAGCAAAGAAGACAAGGCAGTGATGAAGAGTAAATAGTAACTAACCACAGAAAATCAAACATTAAGTGATGAAAGTCTAAGTAGGAGTGATCAGACAGATTGCATTCTTTGGGTGTCAGGCAAGGGTGAGCACAGGGCAGCACCAAGAGGCAAGGCTGGAAGAAGGAAACCAGCAGCTCTGCTGCCCAGAGCCTGTGGTCAGAGCTCTGCTAACTTGCTGTGGTTATGGCTTTGTTAACACAAAGTCTGAAAATGGCAGCTTTTTCTAGCATTTAGCAGACTGTTCAAGACACAGGTGGATTAGTCACTTCTACAAGAGAAACAGACATAAGCAATTACCTAAAAGCCCCACAATTTGAACAGAAATATTCTCATACAATCCCATTTAACTCTGTATCCAGCATCAGCACAATGGTTAATCTAATTAATAATACACACAAAGGCAAGATGCTAAATCAGGTTGGTGGTGACTCCTACAGGTTCCAAATTGATGCCACCCAGTTGTGGGTGGTAAATCTTCATTTTAAAAAATTAAATGTGAATTACTTTGTAAAATTTCAAAAATCAAAGCACATGTTATGCTCGAGTTCCTAGTATTCAAGTTCTTTCACTAAGTTTTGGCTAGATGCTTGCCAGATATAGGAAAACTACTCCCTTTCCTATGGTCTAAAAAAGAGATTAATTAATATTCCAATTTAATTTTATATCAAAATGTCCACAGAAAGACAGACTGTATGGAGAATTTTACATCAAATGTCTGGTCTAGAATCCACTTTTTCCATAACAAAACAACATGATAAAATGTGTTAGTAATGTTAATAATAATAATAAAAATATTTATCCTCATTTAAAGCCAGGAAAAACCTGTTTCTTTTCTAATATGGTGTCATCATGCCTTTAACAAACATTTTTTTGCCACAAAATATGCAACTGAGGAAAATCATCTTCTATCCACTAAGTTCGCATATACAAAAACCTAGACCTCACCACTTTGAAAATGGTATGATGACATTTCTAATCAGGTGGTTTAAGAACTTTCATTAACTTGAGTTAATTGAACTTCAAGATTGCTAATGAAGCTTGTTTGCCAACACTCAGATTGTTTCTCACAGATCACAGACTGTGTCCAACCACTACTTAAGGTACTCAGTCTCAACCTTCCTTTTAGTTGGCTGAAAGTCTCTAAGGGAGGTCTTCCCCAAATCAAAACACTAAAACTCAGCCTCAGAAAAAACCCAGAACTGCATAATTCAACAATATTTAGTAAAGCAAGTAAGTTCTATGAGAGGCTGCCATATACACAAGTGCTTGCATCTCAACAGATGTTTATATGTGTGTGTATATATATATATAACAAGTTGGTTGTGACCAAGACATATGGTAAAATCATAATTGCAACAGCCAAGTAAATACTCTTAAAAATGTGCACAGCTATTAATTTATTATTTATTATCTAAGTGAGGAAAGGATTTGATAGAAAACTTGAAGGTAAAACAGATATTAAGAAAATAGGTGTTACTCCTTGTTCTGCTGCTTTTGAAGTAATGAATACACTGCATGGGATCATTCCACTGCATGTCAACTACAACTTTTTATCAGGACTTTGATAGTGATACTATTTAGACAAATCAACTATTTGGACAGGGCTGCCACAAGCTTAGGATTTTGTCCCTTCCTCATGCCACATTTTATTCTCCAAGGCTTCTGTCACCTCCTAGTTATTGCCCCAAGCCCAAACACAACTCCCAAGATATATTCAGCTACAGCAGTCAGAGGGCACACAGCTGGGGCTATGCCTCATACCACTCAGGAAGATCATTCCATTTTTGTCCAGCACTGGGGGAGGAAAAAGCTAAATTATGCCCCACTGAGTCACTATGCAATCAACAGCATCTCTTTAAACTGTGCTGTGAGTTTTGGATAACAGTGAAGGCTGAATGGGAATTGGTATAAAACCCCCCAATCCACCGGTGACCTATATTCAATTTTTTGCTCTACTCTCCTTCAAGGGCACAGGCAGTCCATCCTCCCTCAAGGAATTTACATATTTTGGTTAAAAGTGGATTACATTGTGGATTACACTAAATTATGCAGCTCATATCAATTAGCCACTGCAAGAAACACACATCATGTGCTTCCACAATGCCACTGATGGAGTTTTGCTCAAATTAGTTTACTTTAGAAACACTTTATACCTTCCAGCAACTTAAAGTTGGCTTGGGGAATGAATTTTACTTATGTGAACTAGCCATCAGTTGGCTTTCCCAAAGTAATTCTGTGAAGTGTTCCTTACATGTTCTCAGAACAAAATGGGATCCAGCTGAAGACCTAAATGAAACCTACTCAAACTTACATACAACCCTAATTTGGTGATTTTCTCATATTAAAGTTTAAATTTGTGTATGGGTGAAACCTAAGATGTTCTTTATTTGTAGAGGTTAGCAGTAGCTAAAGTGTGCCATTAAATTTTACTTCTGCTAATAGTTTTATTTGCCAGCAATTTTTTCTTTAACTTTACTTTTTACGTAGCAACTGTCATTATTTACAACTGTTTCTAAACACATTGCTGAGTTTATCATCAGGTAATAGATTCATTATAAAATTTCACACTGAATTGTTTAGTTCTTGAATGGCTGGTCTGGAAATTAAATCCTCAGTGTTCAACTACCAGTGTTTCACCTTCAAAATCTCATGAAGAAAGCCATGAAAATGCAAACAACCTGTTTAATAGAACTTTTCCAAATAAATCTCATTTCATGCATCAAAGTTCCATAAACAACATTTAAGATCCAAACCTATGATCCCACATTTCTGCTATAGCAATTCTGACAAAAAAAAAAGCCATGTCCTCAAATGTTTCAGTGTTAACAGAAAGATGCATTAATTTTCCTAGCAAGGCAGTCCTTGTGATCTAATCAAATACAATGTAAGTTTTTCAGGTTTATAGATAAATACATTGTAATACACTCTTCTGTGTTCTTCCATTATTCACCTATTCAAGTATCCATGCTTTAAAAAAAGGCATGTGCAGCTGACATTTATTCTAACACAATTACTGTCAGAGAACACAATTCTTCTTAGCAAACACTTCTCTAGCCTTGTCACCATCCCTAACTCAGTTTGCAAACCTTTCTCATTAATTCATACCTATTTCCTTTTTATTAAATACTGAAATGGTGTTCCCTGCTGCAAACCATTCACTGCAGCTCCACTTTCTACTGAAGCTGGACAGAAAAAAGCAGTGAATGCATTTGCAGGCAATCTAGTGACCAGAGCATGCTTCCAGTTAAACAAAGCCTGAGCTTTTGATACTTACAAAGAAACAAGCAGCAACTACTGAACTTTGCACTGAAGAACACTCCCGCTTCCCATAAACCTCCCAATCATACAGAGCTGAAGGCAAGAAGAGGGGGATCTCTGCAGGCTCAGAAGAGAAATCATGGCCTGCCTGGCCTTCCCTCAGCGTAGGAACACCTCCCAGGTGTGGTCCAGGATGTCATAGCAGTTCCTCTTGGAGAATGCTCCACAAGCCCAATTCTTCAGAGGAAATCACAACACTGCCTAGGTGATGGTTTAAAACGTATCACCCTAGCCGCCAATTTGTGCCTCTGAGGTGGAGTTCAAGAGCAGCTCAAGCACTCGGGTGGAGGTTTAGCACAGATACTCTTCAATCACCTTTTAAACTCATGATATAGAAGAGATGGGGGAAAGAAAGGCAGAGGGGAGGGTTAGGAGGCATATTTCAGTACTTCAAATCACTCCAACAGTGGAAAAAAAAGAGGCAAAAACCAAACTTAGCAATTATACTTAGTAATTCTCTTTCTCCTTCTAGAATGGAGCAATGAATGTGATAAAACGTATTATTTTGTAATTATGCATAGTAATACATCAAGTCAATTGAACTCCTGTTGTCATCATTAACACATACAACAATAGACATTTGCCAAGCAACAGTGGGGACTGAAATATTTCAAATTGTTCAGCTTTCAAAATCATTTTCATTTGTTTGCACTTCTTTACCTCCTTATCTTCAATTTTGTCAAGATGCAGTTAGCTAAGATTCTAAGTGAATTGCAGTGAACAAGAACAAAAGCAGGTAAGAGTGCAAAATTGTATTCTAGGTAATTCATAGTGCTGCTTGGGTCAGTGTTTTGCTCAGGGAAAAAAGGCCAGGCAGAGGAACCACACTGAACATTAGGAAAGAACAGTTTACCAGCACCATAGTAATTAAGCTAAGCTTGATACAATCAAATCCATTCAAGGATAAACCAAAAAGAAACTGAATATCTTTTATTTAGGTCCCGCACAAAATCATTTCCCATTGAATGCTGCTTTACTACTACTTTAGGACAAGCATCTTACTGTATCTTGAACATGAGCTTCTTATTTCAAGACAGACAAAAAACGTTTCCTACCCTTCTTTGGCGAACAATTTCAGTGTCACAGAAAAAAATACACACAAACTCTTCCAAGTTGATATGAACTTCCCCTGCAAATAACTCTTTTATTACCTTCTGGTTTTATTTGTAGTTGATATTATTGTTATTTACACCAGTATTTATAAATTCAGGAAGTCTGGGGTTAGATACAATTTTCACCACCTTCTGGTTACTGAAATGCTTGTATTACAAGCACTACAGGGAATTAAAGCGATTTAAATACATTTGTATAAACAAATGTGTGAGAAGGTTTAAGTCTTAAAACCTGTTAAAGCTACTCATGCTTCAACTCTCCTCTTCCTCAAAAACCTTTCATCCCAAAAGGAAACATTCCTTGTTAACCTTGACTTTCTAATTGATAACATTTGCTGAAAAACTGAACAAAACAATATTACAGAAGAACAGAAATATCCCAGCACTCCCTCGGATGAGAACTTTTCATTAATGATCAAATATTTGTGGTGCGGTCAATGCTTTGTTATGTGGTCAAACCCAAACACCGTTACCCTTTTCATCAATTGGAACCAAACATCACAACTTGAAAAGTTATGACAGACCTTAAAGAAACTAATAAATATCCATTTTGAAAGGTCACTGAGGTGATTGTCCACTAGTATTCTAGAACAGAAACATGAAATATCATAATTCTGAAATACTCAGGCCTAAATACATATGCTCATGCAGAAGCTATAAGCTCTTGCTAATGCTTTTAGGTTTATTGAAGTTATATGCCCAGAAAACTGTAGACTCATTGGCAATGATCACAACAACAAAGCATTACAATTAAGGACACTAAATTTATCTGGCATTGGCAATGTTTTCCCTGGTTACACCATGGCAAAACATTTCTTCAAGTTTTCAGGGACATTTCAAAAAAGGTGGCTCATGAGCCATACCATGACTCACCCCACTCTTCACCCATCTCAATGCTTTGCCCAAAACTATGATTTAAGCTGTTTGGGGCTGGGAGTGATTTTTTTTTTTTTTACCATTTAAAGGATGCTTTTGGGAGGCTACTAAGTGCTCGACTTACGTATTTCTACACAAACAGGAGTGATAACTAACAAACAAGGTCCCTACATGCCAAGCATTTCAGCAGTTTTGCAGTATCTTCTTGTGCATATTTTGTCCAAAGTATATCCAAGGAGAAGAAAGCTGAAACCTGCCCATTTCCTCTGTTTCTTTATTCCTCCCCACACAGAAGTACATCTTGGAGAAGTTCAAGTGTCATTCATCCCAAGCCAGTCCATCTCACTGAAATGCTGCTCCTGAAAACAAGCTAGTTTCTTGAGCAAACCATTAAGACTTGTTTGCAGTTTTACAACTAAAAGAGCTCAGACAATGAAGATACAGAGCTCTGCATTTAGTAATAGGCTTTTTTTTTTATCTATTCAATCTCTTTCTTCATTGTAGCATCTTTACAGAAATACAGTATAATGTTTTGGCATGTTCCCCCACGTTCTACGGTTTTAATATAACTTTGTGTACAAGAAGTGACCATATTTTGGTCTATTATCCTACTGATTAAATTCAGCAAACAAAATATGAAACAATTGCAGATAATCTCAACTGCTTCAGTTTTACTGAAGATTTTTTAGACCCTTTTCCTGGAAGGATATATAGTTTATAATAATAGCTGCTTTTGTTGTGTTGATTTTGGTATGTGTATCTCATGCACATCTGCCCAATCTTCCTGGAATCCTTTAAACCTGAGGGAATACTAACACACCAGGATTCTCAACTTCAGCATGACTTTCTCCTGCATCCTTGCCCAGATTTCCTTTGCAGTAAGGAAGTGACTAAAATGATCACCAACTATGTAAACTGAGTACATGCAACTCAATATTTTCACAGCAGTTGTTTGCTTTTATATAAGCCACCATTTTAAGTTTCACCAGAGTGAGCTAGACTAGGCATCATGTTATATGCTTTCAAACAATTAGGTACTTATTTCATTGGTGGCACTTGATATTTGATCTCCTTGTCTTTTTAAAATCACAATTCAATATTGTACATTATTTCTAGACATCTAATGCAGGATCCTTACAAGGGAGATTGCTGTGTTCATGTTAGATCAGTTATCTCATAAAAACACTCCATGCTCTGCTACACATTCTTTAGGAAATTAAAAAGCACAGCACACAAAAGGTGCTTTTCTGACACTTTCTGGACACCATTTTCCCCACAGGATCCCAAACGCATCTCTGAGTCCAGGGAGCATCTGTTGACATCAACAAAACTAATCCTCAGATTCCCATTTCTGCAACACATTAGTTACAAATTTCCTTCAGAGAATAGGGATAGCAACAATTTGTTGTGGCGCGCCAAGCAACAAAGGCTGCTGTTGGAGGAGGGCTCTGAGCTGAAAGAACAAGTACCAACAGCATTTGCTTATTCTGGCACACAGGTAGAAATGAAGAACCTGACAACCCTGCGGTAGTGAAAAATTACTCTCCAGCATGGAATTCATAATGAAAACACTGTCTGGCACCTCCAGTGTGTGGGAGAGCATTTCATGCTCTGTCAGGAACTTAATGCAGCAACAATGAAATTTACTGATAGAAAGGTGAATGAGTGGGAATGGGTAAATACCAAAGAAGAAAATCAAGCTATATAAAATGTTAAAAAGCACAGTTTAAAGAACCTTCCTATTTCTGTGTAATGTAGCCCCTCTTTTTTTCAACCACAGCCTAAAAATAAGAAACTGTGCTATTATATTTGAAACAGAAGAAAAATCATCTTGTAGCAGCTAATACCAATATTCATACAGAATGTACATATTAAACACACATTAGGTTACTTGTTTCCATTTCTTAGCCTATTCTTTAGCTATTTACATGTTGCTACTTCAGCTTCACCTCTGATTCTCATCCACTGCACATACACCTTTTTCCCTAATCACTAAGATCAAAGTCTCTGCAGAGTGGAGCACAAAGTTCAAGTCAAATTTTCATATGCTATGTCAAAGCATCTGGAAACAGCTCATTTACTTCTAACTACTAAGTGCAAGTTCCACCATTACAACAAACATTTTGTAACCAGTATTTCACAAGGCTGTTAAAAATCTTATGACTATATTGGCAGGATACTGCTGCTACTTCTACAGTGCTCTGGGTTTGCCTGCCAGTTTCTGGGAAGATATCAGAATATTTCAAAAAAATACAGTTGCCCTCACTAGGTTTCTCACCTTATTTTGCCCCTTCAATATTACTTCCTTGAAGGCATATTTTTCATTTACAGCTGACACATTCCTAATGTTCCTTCCATTAGCATGTTTAAATAGTCACTGAAGTCTGTCATCCTAAACAAAACATCCCATCTTAAGATGACAAATTCAATAGTAATTTCTTTATAAATTAAACTGAAACTTTTAAATGTCCTAGATAAGGTTTATGGAGTTACCTCAGCAACAGTTTATTTATATCTCACCACTAAGTACTTGCCAGCTTCTGAAATCTTAAGACAGCTTCCAGTACATTCAAATGCATAAAGGTAGTGCATACACTCATCACATCACCTTTTTGAGCAGGAGTTTAGAAAACAGTATTTTAAAAACATAGTCCCCTTTTTGTTTGCACCTGTAATAATTTTAAGATCATTCAAATTTTGCACACATTTAGAGAGAGCAGTTCAAATAATTCTTTTGGAAATGGCAGGATGACTTGGTTGCAGTAGCAAGAAAATATCTGCAGCACTATTTTTCTGGCCTTTTGCACACATACAACTTCTGTTCGAGGAAGCTGGAGATGTACAGCTGCATTGCAGTTGTTATTCACAGGAAAATATGAGGGGAAAGTTGAAAAGCAAAGAAGAACTTGAAAAAGATACACTTTCCTGTTCTCACCACTGTTACTAACAATCAGAATTTCCAAGTAAGTACATTATCAGATGTGGAATTGAAATCTCATGCGACTTCAAGATATTTTCTGCTAACTGTACAAACAGTATACTTAAAGGTACACAAGTAACTTAGCATACCTTTTCTTTACTTGCAATTTTATTAATTTCATAGAGCTGCTATTTTTCCTTCCACTTCCATGGATAGCCTGAAGTTCACAGCCCCTTCCAGAAGCTCACTCATTTGCCCAGGCTATAAAACTTACAGCTCAGCCCTTCGAACACGGTCCACTTGCTTGTTGCAAGTTTCCACAAAAGCACCCAACAGGAGCAGCTGAGTAGCAGAGCCATCACACACCTAAAAGCTGCCCAACACAACCACTGCAAGGGCTGCACAGCCCTGTTCAACTCAGCACAGCCACCACACACCTAAAGCTGCCCAACACAACCACTGCAAGGGCTGCACAGCCCTGTTCAACTCAGCACAGCCACCACACACCTAAAGCTGCCCAACACAACCACTGCAAGGGCTGCACAGCCCTGTTCAATTCAGTATCTCCACCTCTGCACAAGCAGCTGCTCCCACGCACAGAGCTCATCTCATGAGAGAATCCCTCGCTGCAGCGCCTCTCAAATTTGTCACTGCATTTCCACCTCATAGCTTTTGAAGAAAGGTGACCTAGACTAGAGAAGTCTTTGCTTAGATGCACTAAAACTGGAAAACCAGGAATAATTAACCTGTTTGTGCTATATGGTGGCTGCAAACAGCGGAAAAAAAAATATTCATGTCTCTACATTCAAATTGACTTAGAGAAATTAAATACTAAGTATCATGGATAGAACTTTTTTAACCAGTTATTCTACTTACAGAAAATCATATTCCAAAATAAATTCTGTTAAAATATTACATATCGAGGTTACCAGAAATATTTGTGGATTAAATTCACCATTAATTCAGAAACTGTTTTTGCTGCATATTCAATAATGAAGCAAGAATAATTTGTGCTGTAAAATCTTTAAAACTAGACTGCATTAAAAACTATCTTTATATGGCACCAAATGAGAAACTTTCACCAAGTAATTACAACACATAACACAAAAAAAATCCTTAGGCATAGGTATCAAAGATTTAAATCAAGCATTAAAGATACCCAACTTAAATACCTTAAATAGGACATTGCTAGCACACACAAAAAAAGAAAACCCAACAATTTAAAATTCCTCTGCTGCTTGTACAATCAAAAACAAATCTCATTTTTAATGAGCCAAATGTTACAAAAGGATCATATTTTAACAAAAGCTTTGTCTTAAATATGATTTATGAGGACAAGATGTTCAGCAAAACTGAAGAACAGGTGGAATCACCAGGTTATCTAATTTAATGCTCAAAGGACTTAAAACCAGACAAAAGGTTGAGAAAGATAATTAGATATTTTGGTTAATGATAATCACTGAGCCATTTCAAACAATCATATTGTAGCCCTGATTCATTCTTGCATTTACATCATCTTTACCTCTATGCCTACTAATAAAAAGAACAGTCCATAAAAAAATCAGATAGTAAAATTAAGATCTTTTTTAAAAAGCAATAATGGTTAAGATATACTAAATTTGAATAAATTACTATTTTTAGTGCTACTTAGGTAATTTTTAGACATTTTCCTGTGAAATTAGGGTAATGATACTATGACTCAAAAGCAGAAACTGAAGTTGAACTAAACACATGTTGGCAGTGACAGATCAAACAGCTATGTAGGAGGCTGAACAACAGACTGGAAAAAGCTTTACATGTAGAATAAGCAATCAAAGTTAGAGAACATACTGTAAATATATTGTGTAAATTAGAATAGTCACAATAACCTTTCATAGCTGTGTCTGAGCTTTGCAGCAGGTTAGGAAAAAACCAACTGTCAAAAAATAATTTTACAAGGGCAAATGATCTGGGTGAATTTCCAGCACCTGAGACTAAAGAAACGCATTCTGTGCCACATGGGCTCAGTGTACAGGCCCGGGGTTTCCAAATCCACATGACTTATGCCAAAGTGATTTTACCAGACAGCACTCACCCACAGTTTGCTATCTTCTTCCATTTCATTTCCATTTAACTCAGCATCTTTCAAACCATTTATCTTGGCTTTTCACATGCTCAGCATTTTCCTGCCAAGTGTTTTTCTCTGCCCTTAATTAGCCCCTCCAATACAAACCTACTTTTTCTGCTTTCTTAATTCTTCCCCACTACTTTTTCATAATGAATGCTCATCCATTAGTCACAACTTCTATATCACAGCTACCAGAAAAGTCCTCTGTGCACAAGCAGAACACAGGTGTTACTTGGGATATAATCAAGAGCATCCTTACCTTTCCAAAATCTCTCACATCAAACAAATCAAATGCTTCAAAAAGTTCACTTTTCTTCATTCCAAATATTTCACAACATGCAGAAAGAAAAGTCCTTATATTCTTCAAGCAGAGAAACTAGAGGAAAGAAAACAGAAAGGCTGAGTGTCAAATGTGTAAATTCAAAATATGTGCTCACTTTGGTCACAAACACATATAATTCATCAATACAATTATTTTTAATTCAGCACTTCCACTATGCTGTGATCCTCCACTGGTCCTAATTAAGCCATAAATATTCTCTTCAGCTCAAAAGTGTTAACCAAATTCTGAGTAGACATTTTGTGAAGGGAATTATTTTCTCTTTTTACATAAACAAAAAGATGTGACAATATGCTACTAGATACATAATAGTCTAAACAGACTTAATTTTCAGCTCCCTATAGACAGCACAGAACAAAACATAAGTTACTTTAAAAATTTGATATGTAAGTATTATTCATGTACAAATCAAGCATTTCATCTGTTAAATTCTAGTTTGAATGTTTAACAAATGCAACTGCACTTTCTTCACACACTAAAGACTTTATGAATACATATTCACCATCTGGCATACAGAAGCAGATGAAGCTTGCAGTGAAGTCATTTAAATTTACCTAGCAGAGATTTAAGATCCTCAGACCACCTTGATTTCTGTACTGAATCAAAGTCTGTTTCACTTTAAGTTATCCACGTGCATCAATGATCATCTGAGTCAGGAAAATAAAGCCTCTGCCACAATGACCTCCTTAAAAGGCTTTTAATGCATTTTCCTGTGGATTATTTTGTTGGCAGATCTTACCTGGCCAAAAGGCAGTAACTGCCAAGAGCATTGGTAACTTCAGAGGGATAGCCATAAAGGGCAATATGCATTCTTGATAACAACTAGCTCTGTGAGGTACTAGCACCTTTTGAGGACATCAGCTTCCCAAAGATGATGTTGCAGCCTTGTGAGCCAAAGTGGAAAAGCAAATACAATATTTATAAGGAGCAGCATTTCAAAGGACACCGCACCATGCTTTGAATATGCATTTTAATATGCATTTTAAAAGTACTGACCCAGCAATTCAATATTACAACAGAGTTCTACATGTTTTAGTGGATTCAGAAGGATCACTCATATTAGGATGGATTATAGAATTGCTATGTTACAACTTCCTGTTTTGATCAAAGCAGTATTTTTGTCAGAGCCATACCAATTCAACAGGCAGCCCTACTTCACGTCTCCAAGAACGTCCCAGTGAGACACAGGAAAAGCAGAGCCCCTGACAGACCAGATTTACAGCAAGGGCACACACATGAAAGTACTGATTCAGTAAGAGATGCTACAAGACCTTGGTTGACACAGGGCAGACAACAAACTCATCACAAAAACCATCCCTGTACAACCCAGAGCCCCCAGGAAAGCACCTGTGGCTGACCAGGGCCTCACCCACAGTAAGGATTCCCAGCTGTATTGGGTGGACCTGCAGCCTCCACAGTTTCCCCCCTTTCAAAAAGCCTCTTCAGCATGTATCTCCCAGCTCACCCAGGGCAGTCATTGCTGGGCTGTACACTGAGCTGCTCAAGGACAACACTGCATTTATGACAGGCTGCTTTCACGCCAAGTGGAATTTTAAGAAATAGTCTAGCTTGCTTAGTCAATATGGCAAGCTTATCTGGTTTTGCAAAGATTATAATTTTGAAGTCAAAATTGCAAGGTTAGAAGGCCAACAGATGTTCAACATATGTGTTTCTTCCTCCATTACATTGGCAGAAAGAACCAGAAAACGAGTTGAGCTTTAAAAACAAGATGGCACATACAAAGTTAGTATTGTTTTCTGTTGCATTTTTCCTCAGATGTTTAATTCTTTTTCTTAAATACTATCAATGGCCACTAGGTTTGTCCAATGCACAATATTGATTCAACTTGAATACTCATCTATATTCTTACATTGAAATTCTAAAAACCACTAACACATGTGATTCTCACTGGAAAATTCAGCTGCCTTTTTGAAACCTAAGTTTTTAGCTTATGTTAGTGCTGAAGTTTCCCAGTGCAAAGAAAGCTTACATCTGCATTAAATTGTTTACCTCTAAAGGGAGCAAGTTAAGGTAGAGACAGGAGCTGTCATGGGCCTAAAATCCGACCTAGATTTGCTAAAGAGCATTTTAGTGAGTTGCATTTAGCTTCTTAATATAGCTAAAAGAACTATTTAATGGATCAGTAGTTTCACAAACAAGATGTTCTCTCCCTTCTGCAAAATCTCTCCAACTATTCTTAGCAATAAAATATAAAAATGGCAGACATTTTTTCCAACAAGATTTATTAGTTACTTCAAATTTCTTTAAATTTTGAGGCAATTTCCTGACAGCCTTTTGTTTAAATTACTGTAAGTATGAATTAGATCTGAGTAGATTAGAAAACATATTACAAGAAATTACAAGCCCATATATTTTAAAGGAAATGTTAAAGCACCTACACTCTAAGTAATAAATTAAATTCGTTGGAATATTTTAACAGTAAGGCCAAAGAAGAATCTAACTGCCATCTTCCTCTGCCCCTCTTTTTGTTTTTTAAATGCTAATTCATTAACATGTATCATTATGTTAAAGAGGTTTGACCTAATTATGATGTAAAATTCAACAACCATATAACACATAACACATCTTGTAGGCTCTAGAAATCACATGGTAAGTGTCAAATCTGCCTGTGCTTCAGATGGGAGCACATCTGAACTGAGTGCGTGCCAGGCAGTGCCTTCAGCAGAATAGCTGTCCTGACATGACAGTCCCACCCCTGCAAGTTCAAAGACTGCTTAGTGAGTTTGAGTTGGTCCTATAATGATTCAGTATCCATCAGTTTTCTCTTGTAAAATGAAAATGAAATTCTTATTACTATTAAAATAACCACAGCAGTTACAAGGATAAAGCTGCAAAACCAAAAGCGTGTTCGTATTTAAATGAATTCATTTTGAAGCACAATATATGAAAAAGTCTTGAAAAACACCTTGTTATATGCTACTAATGTTTTAGAAAAGTTATTTGATTATATTACCCAGAAAACTTCTAGCATTATCTCCAAAATGTTATACTACGTTATACAGTTTCCCTTACTGAAAACAAAGATTTCTATCACTGTGGTTATTGTATGAAGACATACAAATTAGTAAGAGAAGCCTCCAAATAAAAAAAGAGCATACTGCTAAAATCTAGGAAGTTCTATAAGACAGCCTTCCTTGCTGGCAGTAAGAAAAAAGCACAATCACTCTGCAGTCTCTCATTAGTAAGTACAGTCCTCAGGATATTTGGAAAGCTAGTGCATTATTGTGTTTCTTTTTCAAAAGAAAACATAGTTCAGCACACCGCAAAGGAGATGATTAGACAGTTGGGTACCCAGTTTTCAGAGATGCAAGGAGAGCTAAACCTCACTTAGTCTCTTCAACAGGAAACACTTTCTTTCAGTACAAGAACTGGTTTCCCTTCATTTAAAAAAAAAAAAAAACCTCAAAAACATTCTCTAGGAATAGTTTATCATGCATTTTTTTCACCTCTTTTTAAACTACAGTAAGTTCACGATTATAAGCTGCATCATTTTGACTAAAATTTTGGTCCGAACCCAGAAGTGCGGCTTATAATCAGGTGCGGCTTATATATGGACAAAGAACAAAAAGTTGCTGACACCCGGAGGTGCAGCTAATAACCAGGTGTGGCTTATAATCGTGAAATTACTGTACATGGCTATATTAGGAGACAGGAGTCCAGAATTCTCAGTACAATATTGCAGTAGGGTACTGTGTGAGTACAAAAATGCTAACACTAGTGAGAAATACAAATTCTCTCCTGCTGATCCACAGACACATCATGAGAGGAGACTATATCCAGCACTAGAGACAGATGGACAGAAAACACAACCCATCCCCATCCTGTGATTCTGTGACTGGGGCTCAAGAGCCTGAAAACAAACACTTTTCAACATTAACAGCTATAGATTATGAAGACATTTCTAAAGTACCCTAATGTTTCACTACTTCAAGTCCATAACATAGCAATTGTCAGGGTGCCAAAATGGTACAACTCCTGTGATAAACCACTGTGGTTTTATGGAACAGATTCTAGTGGCTTCTGATCCATCCTGCACTGAATTTAATTTTGCAAGAGGCACTAACACGTTTACTGAAATGACAAGCAAGTTTGAAGAAAAAGTATGTCTACCGCCTTAAAAAGGCAGGTATGGTTTATATAATTGGTGTTGTATTTGTCTGAACTTTAAGCACAAGACAATGGGCAAATCAAATTATACCAGGTTTCACAAATAGTATACTATTTTTGCCATAATATTTGCCACTTCACACAAAAACATTTGAGGCTTTTCCCACACAGAACATGGTTATGTGCGCTGACAGAAATGTATAGAAATATTTTACAAAGGGTACTGAATAGAAATGACTAATTAGATACTAAAAGCACAGGCAGGGCTGAAGCTGCCCACAGGGAAGAAAGATTTCTCTAACCAGACCTTTAATGAAGTGAAAGATGAAATGCAGAAGAAAAAAGGGGGGAAAAAATCCATAACCTCTATTCCCATAATGTAAAATGCAGTTCTCAAAAAATATATTTTGACACTGAAGTACTCCAATGGAATAAAGGTCTGTTGGATACAGACCATAGCATCTAGATGTATCCTTTGTACTAAAAGCACTTCTACAGGCGTTCAGAAACCAACACAAAGAGCTCTGAAGATCAAACTGCACCACAAGACATTTAATGAAATTCCAGCATAGCAACACCATTCGGGCGAGTGAAAACTGAAAGGCCAAGAAATGACAAGTATTCAGGAAAGACAGAGTTCTGATTCACTTTTTTTTATTATTTTAATTACCAATAGTGGGAAGGGGGAAAAAAAAGCTATTTGTATTTGTTTCAACTTCCACCTCCTTTTTATTATGATGATTGAGTCACAAGCACAGATATTTAGTCACAAGCCTGGGAATCAGGCAGCTCCCTTGTGTCTGGACCAGACATCCACACTGCATTAAGACTAACTAGGAACATACTGAAGCCTGAGTTATCTAGGGCAGTAAAAACAGATGCTAGGCTATAAGGGGTATAAAACTAGACTGGATCATTGTCACTCAGTGCCAGGAGAGGTGTTTTTCCCCCTACTGCAATTCACTTTTGCTGACATGGAATACCCATCCCTTCACTACTGCACCTGACTGGCTTTTATGCATGTTGTGTTCCCAGCCCCACTGAGACTTCAGGAGGTTCCCAATAACTGTGTAAGGACTGAGGTTAGTTGCTCCTAGCTATCATAATGTAGAAGCTATGATAAAAAAAGAGTAAAAACATAGAAAAGGTACTCTACTTCACCCATTGCCCACTAAATCCACTTTATCTCCTGTAGAGGAAATAAGGCATGTCAAACATGTAAAGTCCCAAAATCTTCCCCTCCTATTCCTTCTCTAAATGGCAGTACTTTATAAACTACACAGCTACAGCTATTTGCCTTGACTTTAAAGAGCCTCATATGCAAAACCAAAAAGTAATAGCATTTTACATTACAGCAAGCATGTTATAGCAAAAATAGCTGAGGAAAGGCCAGACTTTTCAAAACAAAAAAAGCCACTGAGGAGCAAATCTGGCTTCAATTCACGCATCTTGGAAGGTACAATTGCTTTGCTTTTTGATGTTATGTGCAAGGAAGCATATTCAGGTTTGTGAATGTGAAATTTTTCTATTGGTTATTTGTGTTCTTAGAAATGCAGAATTATACAACAATACAAGTCAGAAGAACAGAAGAGTAGACCATTGCCATAACACTTAAACGCTCTTTCTACACCCTCAGTGCTTACTACAAAACATGAGCACATGACCTTTCCTATCTGTTCCTGGAATGATGATGAGCACAGATTAGCTGGGAATCTCTCATTTTTATTTCCACTCTGTTCCTGAGAATATATGCCAAAATACCATTTAAGCAAGAGGAGAAATGTAAGTTTCCATAATGGATTTAACTGGAAGAATTGTTTTTGTACATTCTGTCACCAAGATTGATAAGTCTAAGTTATTTCAGTGAAAGAGAGTACTGAAACAGAACTTGTCTCCTCATAATTTCCTTCAACAAGTTGATGAATGCCCTGAGGGTTGCAGAATCTTGTCTGCTCACTTGCTTCAGTATTTGTTGCATCAACTGTGCTGATAGGAACAGCATATACATCATTAAAATGCTGTTCAAATCCTGCTGAATACAAATTTGAGAGAGATCCCAGAACTGGCTACTGTGAGCAAACAGCACCATCACCTCTACTCACCAAGTCAAGATCCTGTGAACACAGCAAAGGTACACAGCAGGAAGAACAAAATTGTACCTTGAGCCTACACACATAAAAGAGCAACAGTAACTACAGGTAGAGATCCAAGGGTTTCATCAGCTCCTGCACCGTGTGCACACACAGGAAAATTCCAGCTTCCTTACAATTCTTTCAGCCACATCCAATAAAGGGAGAGAACCAGGTACTTAGAGATACAGCTGCTCATCTATCAAGAGCTCCTTTCCATAAGCCACCAGGCTGGACAGTTCCCCAACACATGCCATCTTTGACAGGACAATCCCAAAAGGAGGGTTACCAAAATAGGAGCACATTATCAGTCTAATAGATGTCACAATTATTATCTTTTTACTATCTGTGTGTTAATTAACACCAGATTACTAAATAATCAGACAAAGCCCTACTCTGGTACTGACAATTGCACAGTCAGGGTTAACAATTTGACACAGAAATCATTCCTGGCTCTTCACAGATTTCAGTAGCCAAAGTACATTAGATTAGTTCTGCTCTGCCAAAAGGAGTAATTATCACAATATGCAGTAAAAAATAGCTGTAAGGATTTGTAATTGAATGAAGTATGGACCCACTGATGAAGTCTTAATTCAACATCTATTGATGTCTTCTCATAAGCCAGCAAGAGAGAAGAGAGCAATATCGAACTCAGGAATGGCATTTGTAACATTCTTCTTGTTCATATGTGTGCAGTTTTTCTTGGAAAAATCTTTAAAGCCAGAGTTTTACCAAATGAAGGCAAAAAGGCCATAAGGAATTTAAAGACCAAGTCAACAAGAGAGAATGAGTGTTCCTATTTTCCATAAGCAAATGGAAGCTACCAGGCAAGTAAGCACTATTCTTTTTCTTACTCTTAGATAAAATCTATTAACTTGCAAATTACATTTAAAAAATAAACCAACACACACAGGAAGAACACATCACTCACATCAAAGGAATCCAGTTTTACATTCTTCATTTGACCGCTTGCTCTGCAAACCACCTCAATCATTCAGAGGATCAATATTTCTAAAGCTCTAAGCAGAAGCAAACCAGGTAAACGTATAATACTGCTCAAATGTTGCTCTCAAAAAGCTACAGAGCAGGTACACTAACAAATATGGAGGAGACACCACACTGAGCTCTTTGCAGAGCTGCTTAAGGTTGTGATACCATTACATAAATGAAGAATTTTACTAGGAAATGTGCTATGCAAAGAACAGCAGACACTCCTTAATTCATAGGATTAAGGAGCAGTCAGAGAGACCTACAGTGTTATTACCTTTCCAGATGTGGGCATTCTTTGAAGGCCTGCACAACACAAGATGCTGTATGAACTATAAAACATATTAAATTCCTCTGAACCACTGCTAACACTGTATGAATATTAATAGCATGTTCTTTATTTGCTCAGTTAATGTAGTAATTAAATATTCATAGGAAAGCTCTTAAAATTCCTAACTGACTACTATTCAATTGTGTCTATTGCATTTTGGCTTGAGCATGAAGTTTTGTTTATGTACATTTGCTCTTCTCTGTGCTTCAAAGAAAGAAAATGGAAATTGAAACTTGCAAAAAAGCTGAGGAAGCACAAAGGACGCTCCACTTCTATTAATACTGATACAGAGTGAATAGAGGACAGGGAAAGAAGTTAAGGATTTGTTATGCATTACTGACTCTCTCCTTGGCATTATAACATTGGTTGAGCAATGAGGGCAAAGAAGCATTGAAATTCTCTGTGTCCCTGAAGTCAAGCGCTCCCACAAGCCATTAAGGTGGCAATATATGGGAATATTTAGTTCATTAAGCCCCAACTACAGGAATTCCCTAAGTGTAATTGGCAAGAGATAGGGTGGGAGAACTCGGGACAGGCCCTGTTGCAAAGGGTCATTTTAGAGTGGCCCTTTGCTCTCACCAACAAGACTTAGCTTAATACATTCTGCAGTATCTTGTCAAAAAAACAGCAACTGGAACACAGTATTAAGTATGTAAAGCACAAAGAAATTACCTAGGGAATTCCTGTGCTTAGTTACCTTTTCAAATAAGTCACCCTGTCTTATATACCAAAACTGCATCTCTAAAATGTCTTTCGAGAAATAGCTGAGTGTTTTACAAGCAAATGCAGAAAGGTGGAAGGCAAAGGGAACATAGAAAATAGTCATAAGGAGAACATGAATAGGAGGAACACAGCAACAAGGAAATTAAAAGAGAACGCCAGGAAAAGGAACAGAAAAGGCACAGACACACTAAAAGTTTAAAAAAGAAAATCAAAATAAACTAAAAGAGATCCAGGAGAAAAGAGCACTGAAATAATTAAATACTTGACTCAATGATTACATTGTGCGAGACGTGAAATAAAAGCCAAATACAAGAAAATAATGTGTTAAAATTTTGGTGTTAAAATGCTCCAGGCAAAATTGTTTATGAAACTGTCATTTAAACTAAGACAGACACTGTGCCACAAGGTGCATTTACAATTGTGACATGGAAAACTGCTTCTGTAAACAGCAAAGTTGTTAAGGACACTGATTTCCTAGTTGGATGTATTGCCATTGGTCCCAACACAGGTTTTCACAACACTCACATTTCAACTTCATTGATGAAATATCAGCAGTTGTCAGAAACCTCTATACCTGCACCTACAGAAACTGTACCTGTCTAAAGGATTTAAACTTACTGTAGGGCGGGGGGGAACCCTAAAGCCTCCAGTTTAACTGATAGATTTAAACAGCAGAAAGAGTGGAAAGCCTCAAACTAATTGGCTGTCAACACTTTTACAGCCAGAGAAAACAAAAATTACATTCACACTGAAACTATAAAAAACCTTACAGCAACAGTATGAAACATAGATTTTCACATCTGTGCAAAAGAAAACACCTAATACATCTGTTCCATATTGTTAGCTTGGCACACTAAAAAGCTGTTTCCATTGTACCTTGGTATCTTTTATTCGTAACTGGCTTTTACCAAGTCTCTAATATTAGCTCAATAACATGAGAAGACCTCTTACTCTCCCTATACCTGTGCAAGGGAAATTAATTTTGGGATGAGCCATAAAGGAGCCTTATGAAGGTGTGACAAAAAGCTGCCACATAGGCTAAAGGCAGAGAATTCACTGGGGGATCCACACCTGACTTCAGCTCCATTACAGAAACAATCCTTTTCACTTACTTCTACCCCACACCTAAAAGGAAGCACCATTGAATTCACCATTTGAACCAAATCTCCTCTGTGAATAACTTGTGGTTGTCGTGCCCTGAACACAGCCTGACAATCCAGACCTAGACCTCAGCTATGTAATCCTTTTACAAACACCTACAGCGTGGGCTCAAGAGCATTTTTAAGTTAGCATGTGTTAACTTGTTCTTTTCTAAGCACCTAAAAAATTCTCAAAAGCTGTCATCACTGAATCCTGCGTGGAAATTCAACACAACTGGGGAGGGGAACGGGGTGCTGATGACCTACACAGGGTTTTCAGTTCCTATTAAAAGTGAACCTAGCCCAAATAATTCCTATGCTTTTCCATTTCTTACCAGCTAATACAGATCATGTACTAGGTCTTTGATGTCCATGACGAAGGAAAAATATTAACAGTCATTAATGTTAACACACATGATTCATTAAACATTTTTTATGTTTTCTTGAATTGCCTATGTGTATTATTTTCCAAACTCTTAAGGTCATGGAATAAATTCCTAGCAGGACCTTAAGGATGCAAGTACAGCTCTCTACAAATTGCCCAGTATGAAACCGACTGTCCTCTAGTTACCTATTTTAAAAATCTACTGTTCTATTTTTGCTGGTGTGTCACTTCAGGTTTGCAGTTTATTAGACCATGCTCTCCACGGCAAGGACAGGGGTTTCCAATATATTCAGAGAATAATTCTCAAGGATTGCAATTCAAGTAAATAGAACAGATAAGTCCAGAAGCCCAAAAGACAAACCAGCGAGAATAGCCATGAATGGAAAACCCACTGCAAAAGTAAATTTGCATGATTTAAGGTGAAAACTCCGTGGTTGTATAGTGTACCGATTACATTTTTACACCTTGTGATGTTTTCTGAAGCTTCAACATATTGCCCTGCTATCAACCAAATGTCATCCTTCCTGCACTGAGTGACATACAGTTGGCATCTCAAAAGTGCTACCTAGCACTTCCATTGGACACCCCCTCTGTTCCAACACTGGAAAGGATAACAATTTTTCTCTTTTCTCAGGCCTCAGTCTGCCCCTCTGTTGGCTCTTGCCAAAAGCTGACAAATTCTTGATTTTCTATTGCTTGTTTAATAGAACTGAAAACCTCTACTGCCCTTGTCTGAACTTCTCATTTTATTACATCCTTTTTAAAATAGAAGACCACAACTATAGATTACTGAAGTACTGTGGTTTATGTAGCAGACTGCAATGGCATAAAGAGCCATAACACATAACAGCATAATGAGTGTTTGGGGCACAAAACAAGCTTCAGCATATGCATTTTGCAAAATTCCCTGGGTACTACATCCTCCACTGCTACCTATAGGAACAGATTACTGTTCTGAAGAATCTGGTCTGAATTTCAATAATGAAATATTGAAGTAGATGAACTGTGGTTTGATCCACGGCAGCATTTCCTTTGCTAAAACAGGACACAAAAATATTAAGAGTTCTCATCTTCCAGAAATTATGAGGAAAAAGGCAGTTAAAACACAAATATTAAAATGTAGACACTAACACCTTTTTACCCACAACTATTTTCCACCCTATCACTCTGAAATCCAGCCAGTGTTAGGCAAAATGCACTTCATTTGTACAGTGACATGTAAACCTCTTAATTAATGGATTCAAGTGTAGTGTCTGTATAACACAAGAAGTGGTGAGCTTTAGAACCTTAATTTGCACCACCAACTTAAAATCAAATTAATCTTTGTGAATCTGCAGCAGACTTCCTTCCTTAAGAAGGTTGACAGTGAAAGAAAGGTTAAGCTGACATAAAGCATTCCAGTTGTACACCATCACAGGCACTTGCTGTCTAGAAGGCTGCATTCACTCACTCCAAGCTGTCTGCCAAAATGAAACACATCATTGAAGGCAACCCAAATTTGTGTGGGAGATGTGTCAAAATTGCATAAATACCTACTTCCACTAGTATGAATTAACAGCTGTGATCATCTCAGCAGAGGCAAGTAAGTGGATGCTCATAGAAACTCATCTGTCACCCCTATGTGTCCCATTTCATGAGACAGCTAAATCATACCGATACCTTGTCTCACAATAACAGTTGAGGTACACCAGGAAATGGTCCAGAACTTCATTTCAAAGGATGTCAACTTGGCATCTCACAGAGTAAAACAATCATGAGCATGGTCTCATGAGAATGAAGACTTATGAAAATATGAAAAGAAAAAAAATTAAAATCTTAGAGCACAAGTGAGTATTTGTTAATAGCCTAAAATAATCAAATTGTAAATAAACCAAATACTTTGAAACCTGAGCAGCAGAGTATAATTTAGCATGATCTGGACTCTTAGTCTGCTGAGCAATTTAATGCAGTACAATCAGGGTTTTAAATGGGAGTATGTGAACACCAGTGAGAAGTCTGCATTACTGAACCATACTACATGCTGAGTCTTTAGATAGTAATATCATGGTTTTCTACAATTCAATTAAGAAAACTGTTCTTAAACAATCATAACATGGATGGCTGTTTCAAACAGCTCATTATAAACAACATGAAGGCAGGTTCAGTAAAGGAACCCTACATAATTGGGACAGGATCTGTCACTCAATCTTCAGCAGGTGAAGTCCACGGGAGACCATAAAAGGTGACACAGGAAAGCTGCCTTTTCAACAAGAGAGCAGCATGAAGCCCAAGATGCAGAGCAAGCTTAGTGTCTCCACTGAGCCTCAAGCCTCAGATCCCACAATGACTAAACCTTTCAGCAGTGCAAAAGGCCCCCAAGCCATACTGGCAGAAGCTTTACTATTACGGTATCTTGGCAGTTCCTGCAATATAGGTTGCAAAAATATTTGGTATTTTTGTGGGGTGCTGTTGGAGCCCAGGAGTAGCTGTTCGGAGCATGGGGCAGAAGATGTCACAGACATGAAAGCCCCACTTGAACAACCACCTGGGGCACTCTGCCACCAACACCTTGTCAAGTACAAGTATCTTGCCACCAGGTGCTTCCACTCTCTTGCTAACAGTCACCTTGGGAAGAGAACTACAGAACATTGTACCAAAATAATAATTTTAACTATTAAAGTACGATGTGCTTTAAGTTTTCGCACATTATTCCAATTTACACAGTTCATCTATAGATTATGAACTGTGTTAAGGATCATTTTAAAGTGAAGAACTCACAGTCTTTATGCTACTGACTCACAGCTGAATGACTCCAGAACAACACTGCACACATATTGGTGACCTCATGAAAAGCAAATTTCTTAAAGCATTTTGAATACACCTGTAAAAGGTATTCCTCATTCCTGAAAGAAGGGCTGTGTAAATGATTACTGTAAGTTTCATGCTTGTATTTTCATTTCTCTTAAATTTACAAGAAACATATACAACAGTGCCAGAAAAATTAATCTGCCAAGGCAACCCAAGAACCACTAATTTGGGAAGTCCTCATTCAGTGCTCTGTTAGTCTTCTGAACTTCGTGAAAACAGCTGGATCCTGTTTTATTCCCAAAATTAATCCTACTAAAAATCTAATATGGTCATGCATGTAGAACAAATTAACCATTTAGTAATTCAGAAGCAGTTAATAATTTAGCAACAACACAATTTAAGCTGTTGTATAAATACATCCCTGTCATCTTAAATGTAATATCATCAATAACATTCAGTTTAAAAAGGTATGCCAAAATCACAGCAAGATACTGGTTATTTACACAGATCTACATAAACATCAACAGCCACTCTTGTCATGGCTAAAAATTTCTGCATGAGCAGTAACCCATAACTGGTTTTGATACTGATGCATGCATAAAGGATAACATACAACCTAACACAGGGACAGTGAAAGCATCTGCCTTTGAGCTGTAGGCAAATATTTTTTAAATCTATTATACAAAAGAACACATACAAAAGCAGTACAAGCAGCTGCTGTAACATACTTCCAGGCCTCTGAACAAGCATCAGCTTACTAATCGCCTAAGAGAACATCACTCCAATACAAATGGTTCCTTAGGTGATTTTTTTAAATAACATATTGAATGCAAACATTGGAACTAAGCTATGAGAATGTCTAGGAAGCCTAAATTTGGTCTAGAAAAGCTAGTTTTATGTCTGGTTTTGTTTAGTATTGTTTTGTTCTACAGATTAATCAGCTAAATAAAATTAAATCTGCATAAAACACAGTATGATCCTGGATTAGTGACTATCTTTTAAAAGGCATAATAGCTTATTGAGATGAGTAAAAAGAATAACAAAATCAATATATATGCAATTTGTAACTGGGAATTCATAACAGTGACAGATCTTCCTCTGCCTCTCTATGGAGACAATTCCCAGCACTGGAAAAGCAACAACAGTGATCTTCAGAAAAATGGACATGACAATACTGCAAGGCTTATTCTTGCCTTTAAGTTAGATAGGCAGAATAGCAGCATGGAGCCCATGTAGCAGAAAACAAACTTGTTTGATTTGTTGCAAGATGATAATTTAGTGTGAACAACCAGACAAAAAATATTCAACAGCCTTTTAACAGATCAGAATAAGTGAGGTTATGTGAAACAAGGACAAAAGAATAATTAGGCAACACAATTAGAATAGATCCTTACAACTAATTTTCTGGCTATAAGATTCAGGACATATTTGTATTCAGATCCTGTTCACTTCTTTCAGAAACAAGCATTTTTCCATTTGTGACAATAACATGCAACTTCTCAATTTATGTTCTTAAAAAAACACAAACAGAAATCAGTACTTGAACCTAGTCTAATTGTTTAACAGCTCACTTATTTCTAAATGAAACCACAAGAGCAGCTACGTGGGTATTTTCTTTAGCAAGGACTGGAAACTCACAAGTTTGTGACTCATTGTTCCGTGGCTGAAAACAGCTGTGCCACACACAACTGACCAAACTGATCTGCTGCCAGCAGAGGCCACCCCATCAGGACACAATCAGGACTCAAACACCTCCACACAAATGCTGACAAACTCTCCCGCTGCCTCTTTGTTTAAGTCTTCCCGCCTGCTCGGAGAGTGTCCCCAGGGCAGAGAGCTCTCTCTGGAGGAGATACAAGGTACCCACACACCCATCAAGACACCCATCCTGCCATCAATAAACACAACGTGAAGTTTGTACAGGGCTGCTCCTTGCAATTCACAGGGAAAATGACTTCTAAGGATGGCAGGGGGATCAATAACCTGGTTCAAACGACATTCCCTTTCCAATACCAGTATGCCTTGCCACTCAAGGTATTTCTGATAAATTTGACAGCTGCAGAGCACTAGCAAAAAGTAAATTGTCCCATTTCCTTATCTGTCAAAAGAAGTCAAGTTACTCTCTGCCAAATGGGGTAATTTCTTGTATGCAATAGAGGACACTGAAGAACATGCATAGGAAATCCAAGAACCTCCTAACACAACCATATGGAAATCACTTCTTTTTGTCAGTGATTACTGTTACACAAACTTAGAAGTTTATTTTAAAAAATTGTACCCATTTCAAAGCCAGTTGAGGGAGAGAAAAAAACATCACATGCAAATTATTTGTTCATCATGTGTCCTCCCATCAAAATCTATAGCCACTCAAGATCTCTAGTTTATTTTCCACTTGGGACACTAACAATTAGTAAGAAAATACAGAGAGATAATAATGGTTGGAAAAGAATACGACCAAACTAGAGTAGAACAAATTTGAAAAGGAATTTCCCTTATTAAAGTCATTCTCACAATTACATACAGTTAAAGGAAGCATAAAAGATCAGGCTAGACTTTACAATGAGAACTTTGATGAGGAAAGCATGATAGAAAACTAAGCAAAAGCCACTTCCTCACAGTAGCATATTTCAATTCTGAAAGGGTATCTGAGGCAAATTATTCACAAGTTATGAAAGATCCAATATGAAAGTAAAAAAATCACTGACCTGGATTAAGATCCAATACTAAAGTACAAAAATCATTGACCTGGATTAAGTTCTCAACAGTAGTTCATCATGAAACAAATAGTTTAAAGGTGCTCTAGTACTTCAAATTATATGAAACCATAACATCAGCCATTATAAAGGGATGAGTATGACAATTACTCTTCAAATTACTCTACAGTGAACTGCATGAAAAAAAAATCCTTTAGTCCCATGAGCACCTTTAAAAAAATAACTCACAATTGGTAACACTGAACTGCTTCAGCCTCAAGCAGAGAAATAATGTGACCAAACCAAGACAAAAGGTGCACATTTACAGAACAGTTACTGGTCACTGATGCCTTGACCTTGCTGAGCTTTCACTGACAGCACATCCACTTCCATGGAATAACCTGCTGGGCATCACCCACTTCTCTGCCTGTGACTTCCTTGAATTATACCAGGTCTGTGTCCATCCACAGAGAGCAAACAAGCAAAACTGCAGAAACCTGAAGAAAAACTATTCATTGCCAAGGTAAGCCCTCAGGGACATCACTGTGTAGCAGCTTGTATCTCACAATACAGACACTCAGTGCAGTGGTTATTGCACTTTGAGTGTAAATAGTGCGTCTGGGAAGCAGAAATACAATTATCATGTCTATCAGCCTCTGAAGGGTGAGTGGAACTCACTGGAAAGACACAGAAAACACTGAGACTGATGTCCAGCACAAAGGACACACAGGATGAACACGCTGGCTACCAGGACTGGCTATTTCTGCGTTACAAGCAACCTTGAAAATCAATCTGAGAAGTGGTTAAAAATAACTACCATTCCCATCCCCACCTGCTCCCTCAGGACACCACCACACCATAATATTGCTTTATTGCGTGGTGGCACAAACCTCCAGAGGCTGGTGACAAGGGCAGGAATCAAGCGCTGCTGCCTTTGAAAAGAACAAGTTTCCAGTCTGATCCACCCTGCAGGTTGCCAGCACTAGCTTTCATCCTCATTACTCCAGCAGAGTGATCTGCCCAGTCACCTGGAGCAAAGCAGCAAAACAATTTTGGGGACACCCTCACATATGTTGCAAAGCTCTGATTGCAACAGGGAGGCAGCAGAAATTTTTAAAATAATGAGTAAAAACAAAGTGAACATCATTTACCAAAAGCACTCACTAAAAAGCAGCTTAAAACAGCCCAACACGAGATTGCTGGTCAAGCACTGTCTGGTCCCTTGAATCCCATTTTCACTGATCCTAAAAGTGAAACTTCCACCAGAGCCTTCATGCCCAACACACTCATCTATGCAGCTTCCAGAGGAGATGCACTCCTTCCGTGTAGGAAACGGATTTCAGACAATCTGCAGGGGGATGAAGCCAACAGGAACAGTGAAGACAACAGCACAGGGGAAACAGTTGGACAGAAGAAAGAGCATCAGGAAAGAAGTGAAAGAGGAAACAGATGCACAGGCAGGAAAAGGAAATACAAGTGGGAGGGGAAGGCAAATGTAGAAGGTGAAAGTAATACAGACCAGTTTGAGAGGACAGAGCATAAGCACAAACAAGCTGCAGAACAGATGAGTCAAAACAAATGAGAATTATAGACAAGAAGGAAAGGTGGGAAAAACACTGATAAGTTTTAAAACCCCAGACCCATCTCAGCAGTACTTCTGATTAATCACAGAGCAGTCTGCATTTCTGATAAGTGAGATCAAGTCACCCAAATTGTATGAGAAATAGGGAACATTGGAAAAAGGTTGTCACTAGCAGACCTGTCGGGAAAATAAATATTCTACAGAAACCCTAACAGTTCAAATTTTACTGTTCTTTCAAATCAAGATGAAAGGCATTTTAAGTTCATTAAACTTTAACATTACTTTATTGAAAGACTGGATTTTGAAGTCAAACTCTAATACTCTTCAGCACAAAACAGAAAAAGCTGAATACTACCACATTTCTTTTCCAAATAGTTTTAAAAACATCTCCCAAGAATGACATTTTCAGGGCTAATTTTCTTGCTGAACTGCTTCACCATGAATTTTAGATTAGACCCAACATTGGATGAAATCACTTTTTTCTCACTGGAATTAAAAGATACATCACTTAGGAGTTATTTCCAAACCTAAACATTTAGGAAATTATATTCGTGGTCCTGCATTTTGGGCCACAAATTTGAACAAGTATTTTTAAAAAGCCATTCCATTGCATGGAAATGGACACATGTTCTGCACCAGAAAAAAAAACAAGTCTTTAATTAATATAACAACTACCTTTAGAAGACCTACACAGACAAACCCGACCAAGACAGCAATTTTGCCCCAAAAAAGAACATCTAAGCTTTCTTTGTTGCTAAGCAGAGGCCACATGCACTCACAATTACTGTAGTACTACTGATGGAAGGATCCACTTCTCATGCTATTTCTAGTGAGGTAGGCTAAGAGACAGGGTTGCATAATACAATCCCCCTCTTGTTTTGGGACTTTTTAATTTGTTTTCCTATGTTTCTTCCATTGGTCATGGCAAAAAAAATTATAATTTCCTTTTTTTAATTATGTATTTTTTAAACTTCATAGCAGGTGTTTTTAATACTAGAGAATAATTCACATTACTTTAGTATTGCCAGAGCTCATGCTCTTGAAATAACATGATGCACTATGGGGCTTCCAACCTACAAAAAACCTACATTCTCAGAAAAGAGAAAGTAGATAGTTTAAATTAAGCAGATTCCCCAGGGGTCTATGAATCTGAGCAATTATAGCTGGGAAGACACACAGATTTGAAATACGTTCCAGTGAGCTTCTCATGAAGTGCAGCCCACCCTGTACACAGCATGGCCCAGCTATCCCTACATCCACACTCTCCCATCACCCTCTGCATTAACAGATAAATGTCCCAGGCAGCAAAGCTGTCAGCTCAGCAAATCATTTTACATGGGCTTCAGCAGAAAGGGGAACTACAGGGCTATGATACAAATATAGAGGCATTCCAGTAGGATTACAGGAGTCACTTCATTAGAGCTTCATAAAACCTGCAGCAGCACACCACCAGTAGCTACCAGCCCTTTCTGAGGCACAGTCCTTCTAACCAACAACATTGCTTGAAGGCATCGCTGAGAACAATCGGGGAGTTAAACCTCAGCTTTACAAAGAGTGCCATCTGTTCAGCTTACTTGCAGTGAAACCAGCAGCCTCAGCACAATCCACAGAGAAGATGCATCACCATATTCAGTGCTGCCAACCACAAACGCAAACTGAATGAACACAGACCCTGAATAACTTTCTCATGACTCCTTGTAGTGATTAACATCAAGGCACGGTGGTGGGTAAATGTGCACTGCCCTCTTTGTGATGGAGAAAAAGAAGATCAGGACAGGCAGAACTCAAAACAAAATGGCTCAGCCCTACTTGGGACTCCCATATAACCTCAGGACAATACACAGTTGTTAAACCACTTAAGATTCAAGGTGTTCTGCACTCCAAGAATTCAGTCAAACCAAACACTGCTAAGAGGACACATCATCCCAAGCAAGCCCTCTGGGGTATAGCCCAAAAATTGTTACTTCACATCAAGCATCAACCATCCAAAAAGCTAAGCACAATCCACACACACAAAAAAAAAAAACCACCAAAGTGGGAAATCAAACATTTCAACAACGTTTAAAAATAAGAAGTTCCCAATTCAGAAGGGAATCACCCTGACACCCTGCATTGCTCTGTGCGCATACGTGGAGGATAAACCATTAAGACAAAGTGAAACCTAAATATTTCCGCATACAACTTTACACAATTTAGCAAAACTGGTACTATTGTGAAATGCAAAACTTGAGCCACAAAGTAGCATGAAAAGGTTTTCAAAATAGCTGCCTCAATATAAGTTAGGTTTTAAAAGCTTGGCAGAAATCCCTTTTCAACCAACCACACATCAACTGACCAGAAGCCCAAAGGCAGCAGCCTGCAAGGGCACTCGGGGAGTCTCACTCTTTCTATTTTGAGAGTGAAAGATGCCGCAGGCAATAGCAACAGTTTCAACATTCTCTCTGGTGTTTCCTACACTCTACTTATTTTCCAGAAAAAATGAAATTCAAATCTTGATATAAATCCTACAGAGATAAGTGGGATTAATGAGCGTTCACTTCAAGGTACAATTCACATGGTAGCACTATACCATCACCATACCTCCATCCAGAGACACCTAAAATCTGAGGGGACATTAATGCAGAGAAGTTGTGGTTCTCCATCTGCTTTTAACCTTCTCTGTGCTGGAATCAGACATCCTTACTCATAGATCCTGAGCAATTCAGAGGGGAAAAAAACACCATGGCCCTCATGGCCTTTTACCAGCTGATACAAGGCATCTCTGCTGCACAGGGAGTAGTTGATGGAAATCAGAAGTCAGTCACTGGAGCACATAAATACAACTTAAATCTTAGCTGCTAACATGCAAGTAGAGCACAAGGACTTATAGAAGCTATGATGATGCTGTAATTACTACAGCATCTTAGCTTCGAGTGTGTGCAAGCAAAATAACATGTTCATTTCTTCATGCATCAAATTTCCTGCACAACAGTGAAGTCAGACTGCTTTGACAATTAACATTTTTAAAGGCCAAGTTCTAATTATTCTATTTTAGTTGACTCTCAGGCTTCTTTCCGTGTAGAAACAGTGTGTATGAAGGAACAAGCAATGGTACAAAATACCCTAAGTATCGATTATACAGCAGATACCATTATGCAACTCAGAAACAAATAGGTAAATTTGATGGTACCTAGGATTAAAGGGCATACCTAAGGATTTTGGAAATACAAATAATCTTGTTCTGCTAAGCTTTACCAGTTAAAAATATGCTTTAAAAAATGCCTTGCTTTGTTGGGTATTTTTGGTTTTGGTTGGTTGGAGTTTTTTTCAGAAAATATTTGATTATAGCAACAATGTCTTTCTTTGGGGTTTTTTTGTTTTGTTTGTTGTGATACTATAGTCTATATATGATTTAAAATAAGTCTTAGGGACAGAATGAGCAAAAAAGTCATGACAGGTGAACTGAATACCTATTAACCAATTATTAAAAAAAATTCTGAATGAAAGTAAAAGCAAAAAATATTTTGGATTGTAATATAAGACAGCTGAACCACATCTGTAGGTCTGCAAGAGCATTTTAAACAGTACATGAGCGGCTTTTATACAAATTGCTACAATACCTCTATAGTATGCAATTTGTGTCTAAGGTTTCATGTTATGAATATACAAAGAAACAAATATCCTACTAATAGTCCTTCAGTGTTTCATGTTACCAAGACATTCACTATTGACATTTAGTCTAGGATGACAGAAAGGGTTATTGACCAATACTTTTTCAAAATATATATTCTCACTTGACAATCTGGGGAACTGAAACCAATAGCATGCACTGAGCTTTGCGAAAACACCTTTCTCTTACATATAAAAATTCAAAGTCTTACTATACAGATGTCAGTTCAGATTGCATTTTACACATCATAAGTCTCAGCAAACAGTTGGTATTTCACAATGCCTCAAGTCTTAAACATGACTTGTAAAAGCAAAATAAGAGGAAAGAAAAGGTAGCTCCAGATATGCCAAGTATACTAACAAGTGCAGGGCAAGAAATGAATAGTCATTTGATAAACTGCATATCAATTCATACTTCTCTGAAATTGAATTTGTGAAATACTGAAATAATAGGCAGTACTACACACTGCTATGAAATATGGAATGAGATGGAAGTACTGCAATGCTGTTCCACCGCAAAATAAGGGAAAAGAAAAAAAGTAAAATGTTTGGTCTTCAAAGAACTAGAGGTACCATTTAGGAATTGGGGGAACGAGTTCAAAAACTGACATCTCTATATAAAGCAAAACTTAAAGAAGCTAAAATTGTCAGTGATCTAATAAAACAATACATACTCCTCTGTACTCAGATAGTCACACAATCAGAGTACAAGCCAGGACTCCCCTGCCTGCTCCAGGCAGTGACACACTCTGGTCTGGACAGTTGCTGCCCTCTCTCCTAGCATGTGGCCGCACACCGCAGCAGCTTTCCCTTACAGCCACAGCAGCCCTCCCTTACAGCCACAGCACTTGTCCTGTTCCCCCCGGGTCAACTCAGAGAGCCAACACTGCCTCAGAGAAGGGTCTCCTCTATTTCACCAATATCCAACCGTGCTCTGGCAGCTTTGTGTCCCTGCCTTTCACCAGCATACCAGTGCTGTTCCCAGCTAACCCTGCTCCCCAAAACCCACACCAGTGACAGCCAGGCTCATCTGTGCCAGGCATGGCCAGGTTGGATGCACCATCACACTCTCTGCAGGGTCTGCTCCTCACCCCTGGCAGCTGCCTTGCCTCTCTCCTTGCAGCCTTTCTCTCCTTACCCTCTGTATTTCCTTCTTTACAACAATGACTTCATCAACTCTTTTGACCTTCAAAGGAGAGCGGAAAGACATGCATGTGAGAAATCCAAGACCCTCTATCTCCCCAGTGCACAAACAGTACTGCTGTTTTCTGCTAACCCAGCCTGATATGCAGTGTTGCAGCCTGCAAATAACCTCCTGCACCTCACAGGCCTAAGGCAACATGTTACAACAGAGACTGGCATGCCAGCAATGATAAAGCCACTATCCATTATCATTAAAGAATAACACAGCATACCCAAGATTGGTTTTCTGTACTTATCTAGCGATAAATATCAAAATTCTTAAGTGTCTTGCTTGCTGATGCTCTTTCCAAACCAGCTTCCTAACTTCTTATGACCATTCTCTCCAGTTAATACTGTTTTCCTTGATTATATCAGCCTACTTTTTATATACATCTCTCTCTTCTTTAACCCTTTTGATTTGTTTCTTTTCATAAGCAGTCATTCAACTTGCCACTATCACAGGTCTTCCACGTTTGTCAGACAAGGCTTAGAAAAAAACTTGGCTTTTCCCACATAACACAGTAGCGTGCCATACAAAGACATTAATTTATATCATCCACTGCTGGCAGATACTACAGCCTCCATGAGAAACCAGCATGAATATTTTCTATTAATGCACTACATAGCTGCCAGCACACCAAAATTTTGTGCAGGAGGGAACATTTGAGACACCTCTTGGCAAGATGTATATGCTGCATTTAATAAAAATAAGCTGCACCATAGAGTACAACCACAGTTTTCCTTTCGACCTGACAAAAAAGAATCAATGTGAATCAATTAAAATTCTTACATCAGTTTTCAAGAGCTATTTTCTTCACCTTCCTATGGCAGGAAGAAATACCTAGAAAAACCAGGTCACTACTTTTTCATCAGTCTTTTCTTAGAACAAAACAGAGGTCATATTAAGGTTTTGCTTTGAACAAGTATTTGCTCAAATTATTTTATCAAGTCCAACACATATAAGATAGGCATACATACACATCACTAACACATGGATAAATACACCTTTTCTGGATAACCTATGTTCTAGTAAATATAGTTTTCATTTAAATTGATCACAGAAATAAAGTTATACATAGTGAAGATGTTCAGTTGACCAAAGTACCAAATGTATCTTGGTGGCACTTCCTAGCACCTAACATAACAAGAAATCACAGCATAAGCACCTGCAGGGAGCTCACAGAGGGGCTGCACTTGGGGCAGGAGATCAGAGTTGTCATCTGGGGGAATGGGGAAGCATCAAGCCAAAGGCAGGATCAGAGGAAACAGAGAGGTTTGTCTCACTCAGCACACTCATATCCTGAGACTACCTGATACCACTGGAACCAAGAAAAATAAACTCCTGCACAAAATCTCTGTCACCACACCAAAATACGACATGGATGACAAAGATAACCAACTTCCTTTGGACAATACAGTCACACCAAAAAAAGTAACTCTCTAAAATTACAAAGTATTTGAACTTTTAATACTAAGTGAGGGATGTTTTGTTTATTTTTATTAGAATAATAGGAAATGGTTATTTTTAATATTTAATCTATGTCAACATCCCCTTTAAGTAAACTCCCATGCCAGTATTGCATTAAGTGTTGTTTTCCTGTTTAGCAATCTCTCACAAGTTAACTAAATGCCTTGCAAAAACCATTTCAAAACTAGCTTTCAAAGTATTAAAGATAAAAGATAAGCATTAAATAGATGACATCTTCTGCAACTCCATCATAATCCATTGGTTTAGGTTTTACATTTCTGGTGATAAATTACTTAAGTTCTTGTCTGATGATGATTAAACATTAGGATTAGTACTTTCTGTTATGTATCACTTCTATTTTTATTACTTTCACCAGCCTACATTAGCCAAGAGGCAGCATCTGAGGCAAGTGAATAACTACAGCGAACAGCTCCGAAGACACAGACTCTGAACTTCACTGCTCCATCCTCTGTCTCACTGTCACCAGGGACTGATGCTCCACTTCAGGGGAACTCTGCAACACATCAGCACATCTCCCTTCTTCATTTAGCACATTCCCTCTTCTAGCTCCATTCCCTGCAGCTGCAGTGTGTTAGTGTTTGGTGCCTGCAATAAGACCACTTTCACAATGCTAACTGAATCAGGCAGAGTCCCCTGCAGTTAAAGGCCAAAAGGTATTACCTGATCCATCTCTTGCATTTCCTTTTCTGATGGCACACACACAGGTTGAAGTAACTCAAGTTGTTAGCTTGTGAGAGTTCAAGCAGCAGAGTGAGTTTGAGGCTTGACACAAGAGCTCTTAATAGAACACTGCTCTGTTCAAAGTGAAAAAAACCCTGGACATGCATGTCCCTGAACCTGAATTTCCAACCTCATACAAAGAATATCTGTAATTTTTCACAGGGGACCTCACACCAAGACACACCAGCTTCTCAGACAGGAGCCTGGCAGCACTGAGCTGGCAATCCAGAAGAGAAAGGCTCAATGCTGCTTAGTTTTTATATATGCAAGGTTTATACTTTTAACATGTGAGGCTCACTTTCTGGAAAGTGTAACTGACTGAATCAGCTTCTGTTCTTCAAAGGACAACTTCCTCTAACCAAATATACATATTTTCATAAACATACAGTAATGCAGATGAAAACAGCCAGCATTCAAAGTTCAAACCCCAATGTTTTACAGCCTAAAGCCACTGAGATATCTCTCTTGCACAGGCATTATCTCCAAAAAGGTAAAGGGCCAGAATCCACAGATCTCAAACACAAACAGCCCACCCACAAGAACAGCTGAGACACAAGGTGCATGGTTGGTGATGGGATAAAGGCATGTGGTTCCCCCTGCTAGCCAGCCCATAAAATACATCCCATGCCATTTGGTCAAGCATATTTGTGTTGCAATGCTGAGCATCACCAATCTCAGTTTCTACTCCTGCCCTGGCAAAGCAGGAGTGCTTCTGTTTGAATCAGGTTCCACCAAAAAGCAGCATCTGGCACCACAGCATCAGTCACAATCCCTCCACATTTTCGATGTGGCTTATAAGGGGTCACCAAGGACTACTGGGCAAAGCTGACAGTATTACTCATGTGTGATGTGCCACATTTATTCTGAAAAAATAAATATGTAACTAAATGGAAAAGACTTGATACTTACATCAGAGGACTGACACCTACTCCCAGGTCTGCCTGAGGCACCATCTCTCACCTTCCTGTTCTTTGGAGCTGCTGCATTTGTAAGTAGCCCCCAAGACATGAAAACTTGGTTCATAGAGAAAGGCCTGACAAGCATCAACTGCAGTAAGAGACAAGGTCAAAATGAAACTATCTGCCCTCAATGAGGCCCGTTCATGTAGCCTTCATCCACCCTTCTCAGTTTCTGTATTGATTAAAAACAGTTTCTACAAGATCTCAAGATCCTATGATACAGCAACTTTATGATGCAAATCTACTATGATGCAGTTTATTAGTTTATTGACAAATACTATTCTGACAAAATTTACAGCTTAAGGTACAACTCCAAGTACATCTCACCAACTGAATTATCTTCAAGCCATGGACACTTCTCCAGAAGTTATTAGTACAAGCTCTTTAAAGTCTCAGCCACAAATTACAAAACACTGGAATAATTTCAATTTCAACAATTTTTGAAATTTACACTTGAGTGGTCATTTCCAGCAGAAAGGGTGCCTGCTTTCCAAAAAGCCCACAGAACCTTACTAAGATCACCGAATCTTGAACTTGCAGAACACAAAAGTAAAATTCCCAGTACATTCAACACTATGTAGGAGTTGTCCATTACAGATTTTGATCCAGCAACACCTCCGTTTGTTTAAAGGATAAAATCTATAGCAGAAATGCACCACTGGAGAGAGAAGCCTGCAGCACTGTGGAGTGCAGGTACCTCAAGAAAACTGTAGTTCAAACATACTTAGAGAAATAAATATTTAGCTTGATTCCCAAAACTGTTTTAACAAAGAAGACAGAGCATTTTGATAAGTTACATTTTGTAAACAGAAGGAGAGCACCATGGTTTTAATTCACCAAAAATAAAATTAAGTAATAGTGATACAGATAATTGACATTACTCTAGAATTCAAGCTGATGTAATGAGTTAACCATCTCAAAAATACTGTGTAATATCATGATGACACATTTCTAGTTCATTTTTTAAAAAAACAAACACAAACCAAGGTTCTGGTCTAGCAAGTGCTGAAAGTCACAAGTTGTAATGGTGCAGAGAAAAAACTGAACTTCTACCACTCAGAGAAGCGTCCTTTGTGCTCCATCACTCAGATGAAGTATTGCCTCAGCATATGTCATTCAAGCAGGCACTTGAGCTCTCAAATACATAGAGATAGCCTTTGTACCATTCACTTCTAGTGCAAGAGGCTCAGAGCTTTGACTCTAACTAGCTGAACTACATTTTTTCTTTTTTGCACTCTGAGTTCCCACAAAATGCCACCTTGGTAGCAAGACATAGCTGAAAAGACATAGCTAAGAGAATTCATAAGAAATAAAAATAACTGGGTTTGCAAGCAAACAGAGATACAGATAAAGTGGTATAATTCACTCTACTGCTTTTTTCCAGCATGCTAAACTTGAATGGCATTTTCTATTACTATAAATCAAAAAGAACCACAACACTGAAATGTTCCAATGTATCTGTTTCTCAATGTTTTAAAACACATGACAGGCTCAAAAGTTAGTTTCTTTCCAGACAACATCTGCTTGGCTGCCATCTCTGCCAAGGCATAGGTGTGCACGAAGCAGTGACAGGAAGTCAAGTATATATAGTCTCTTCTTGAATTATTAATATAGTCTTATCTCGATATCTGAAACCAACTTTATGAGTCACTGTAACAAGACATCAGTCCAAACTAAAAATCACATTTAAAAGAGGCTTGAATTAGGAATTACACTTAGGCATTAAATAATGATTCCAAACATCAACTTAAAAAGCCAAAAACAAAAGGGCCTGAATTAAAAAGAAAAAAAACAGTACTACACGGGCAACCAGCTATCAAGATCACGATTTCTCATTACGAATCAATCTTCTCCATTCTACTCGGTCAGTCACACAAAGCTGTGAAGAGCAGCTGACTGGCGTTATCAGGACACCTTCACCAGCCCCTGCCCCGCCTGGGCCGCTCCGGGCGGGCACAGCTCCCCAGGCGGGCACAGCTCCCCGGGCCGGCCTCCGCCGCTCTCCCTCCCCACCAGCGTCCTCAGGAGCAGCCAGACAAACTAGAAGCAAGAGGTCGCTTGATTTGTAACCCGCTCACATTAAACAGTAACGCACACAGATGTTAAATTGCTGACCCTGGGACTACAGCGGGAACTTCTCCTCAGCACGGCCACCCCATGACGAGCCTGGGGGCTCCCGCCCGAGCCGCCTCCCGTTGCGGGCGAGGAGCGCTCACGGAGGTTTGGGGAGCGGCCACCCCGGCGCTGCAGCTGCGCCTGTCCCAGCGCCCGGGACGGGACGCGCCGAGCCCGGGCCGGGCGGCTGCAGAGCGCAGGGAAGGTGCCGGGCGAGCACTGCCTCGGCTCGGGCTCACCTCACCGCCCTGCAGGCGCGGAGGCTCCGGGCTGCAGCCGGGCAGGGCACAGCCCGCTCCCGCGGGTCCCGCTCCGCGCCGCCGCAAGGCAAAGCGGCAGAGACCCCGAGCGCAGCCCGGAGGGCACGGACACGGGCAGGGACCGCGGGCAGAGGGGAGCGGCCTCACCTGGGACATCTGAGGGCGCAGGTTGATCTCCTTGAGGTTGATGGAGTGGCTGCGGAGGTTGTTGAGCAGCTGGCAGAGCAGGACGCCGTCGCGCAGTGTCTGCGCCAGGTCGAAGACCTGCGCCGTGTCCCAGGTCACCCGGTGGTTGGGCGGCAGCACCTTGCAGCTGATGAGCCACTGCCCGCACTGCTTCCAGGGCTCCATCGCCGCCACCGCGCCGCGATGCTGCGGCCGCGGCGGCCCCTGCTGCGCTCTCCCGTCACCGCCGCCGCCGGCCCGGCCCGGCCCGCCCCGGGAGGCGGCCCCGGCGGCTCCCAGCGCCCTGCACCGCCCCTCGCCCGCCCAGCCCGGCCCCGCCGCAGCGCGGAGCCGCCGCCACCGCGCGCCCGGCAGCTCCGCAGGGCGATCCGCCAAGTGCTCGTCTCGTCTGCTCGCCCGGTGATGGATAAACACAGCACCTGCGACACACGAGGCGCAGCTCTGACAGGCAGGTGTAGACAGCAGCGCAGTGGCACGTTCTGCCTCGTTGTCAGTCCTTTGTCCTTTCGCTAAGAAGCGGAGCGCTCAGAAGAGGTTCGAGCAGAATGCTCTCAGCGACTTCTAGAAATTATAGAGAACACGTCATGGCACAGCATTGTTTCCCATCCATTCTCCCCTAAAGTACTTTGCAATGACTTCAATTTTATTTGCACTTTAAATAATTTTTAGAAATAATAATAACTTCCAACAAGCATTCAGACAACTTAAATTTTTTTAAAATGCAAGTGATTTTAAGTTACCAAGTGTGACAAACTCCAAAACCAGACAACACAAACACCAGAGTTCACAATATCCTCTAAAGCTCAAAGCTAAAAAAAAACGCAAAACCAAAACAAAAAAAACCAAAAAAAAACCTTAATAAAGAGTTTTTGTATCCTTTTAAAATACATTCAAACTTTATTTTAAACCAGAGAAGCCCTTAAAAGTACTATTAACATTTATGTGAGGGGAAAAAAAACCCGACACAACACACAGTCCAGGGTGAGAAAGCCTTCCAAGAGCAAAACACTACCATGGATATTCAACATAGGCCACAACTATTGCTGGTTTCCACATCTCCTCCATTAAAACCCTGACACTTATTGCTGTCTGAGCTCAGAATAATTCCACAAATCCTTTTAATAATTTCTGAAATAATTAATACAGGCATTATGGGAATTCATTTCAGAAATTGAGGCCTAGCAAATGATTTGCATGTTTCACTAAGGTCAATATGCTAATTCATTTTATTTTCTTTCTTTAAACAGGCAGCATGTCTGCTATTCCAGGCATTTTCCTGAGCAGCCACTGGCTGCAGAACATGCCACAGAACAGCTTCCCATTTTGGATTTCATGCACCCAAAAAGACAAAGAGAATCATGGCCCAAAATGTAGGATCCAGCTCCATGATCTCAAAGAGCTGTGCCATTGCCCAGCAGGGATGGGATGAGGCAGGTGTGACTTGTTACCTCCTTAGAAGGCACAAGTGCTGCTCGAGGTCGTCTGAGAGCACATTTGTTTCCCCTCTTAAAGATGCACAAAGTTGCAAACCCCTGGCTTGGTTTTCATCCCTCTGCATGTGTTATTGGGGCTGGCACACCAAAGGGGCTCCGGGTCTGACCGGTGCAGAAAGAGCTCACAAAGCCTCCCTGACGTGTCAGAGACATTTTAACAGAATGCAAACTCCAGTTAGCAGCAAGCAGTTTTACATAAATTAAAAGAGAGATCCTCATTCAAAGGACTGGTGACAGTGCAGCTGAGCTTCAACCCTTTAAAATAATCTTTCATGGAGAGTCTGACATAAGGCTGAGTTCCCTCAGTAGTGCCTCCTTCCCAGCAGGTCCCTCCTGCTCCATGGCTACCTGGGCAGTCACAGCCATGCAGCTCCCATTTCTCAGGAAATAGGAATTCTCTGTTTAATAACCTCAGGGCAAACACTGGCTCACCAGTAACAGGAACCTCTGCCTCCTCAGGCCAACATTTGGTTGTTTTATGCCTGAGCAGCTCAAGGAGAGGGCAGGTTGCAACACAAACATGCTATCAAAGTATCAGACTGCTTGGAACCAAGCAGAATTAGAGAGAATCTAATTCCTAATTTAAATCAAAAGGGACTGAAACTAACAGTTTGCACTGTGATCATTTGGATATCATCATCCATCAAAATGAACATAGAGCAGTTTGATCAAAACTACTATAAACACTCTCATAGAAATATATTTTTATCTGTGACATGTATGAAGTGATAAGTAAGAACTCAGTTGTGCCCACAAGCTATCCACCCTCAGGCTGACAACAATGGTAACACTGATGCAAAAGCTGAAAGCAGAAAAGCAAAACAGATAAACAGAAAACCATCTTCACTATATTATCCACATTCCCACTTCAGCTGCCTCCAGCCAGGATTAGTGGTACAGCACCCTGAAATCAACACAAACAGTTGGGATGCCTTTGCAGAGATACAGAAAAACGAGCGCTGTTCTGATTCATAAATAGCAAGAAAAACACTTCAGGCTAGTTGCTCAAATTGATCTAATCTTTTTTACATGGTTAATGGGAACAATCCAACCCTCTTTAATCCAAAACTGACATCCAAATACATATGCTTTAAAGGTGATGGTTGAAGTTGAAAATATCTGAAAACATACACCACAGTTTTAAATTGTTTCTAAGTCATAGGATGTTACAGTGGAATATTAGAACCAAATTTCATTGAAACACACTGGTTTCTCTACTGTATCTCATGTAATTAACTGAGCAACATTCTTCCAAATGGAGAAGAATCCGTGTAAGCATACAAATGCCAGAAAAATAGTTCCTTGAAAGAATTACATGGTTGAGAGAAGGGAAGGGGCAAATGGATTCAAAGCCAAAATTCATGGACAACACAGTCTTGCTGTAGCAGAAGGCAGAAATATTTGCACGTTCACTTTCCTACTGTCAAAAGTACTCTTTAACAACCTCCTTCAAACTCCTATGTTGTCCTCAGTCATTTATTGGAAGGGTTCAACTTTTCTTTCAATCCTAAAAGAAATTTGTTTCTGTTCAAAAGCTACTTTTACACGGACCTTTTTTTTTTTTTTTTTTGCTATTAATAGATTAAAAAAGAAAAAGAAAAATCTATACATCAAATATTAAGTACTTTAAATAAACCAGTTGCTGAAGATATACTGGAAGTTTGTCCTATTTCTATCCTGTTCTTCTCCCTGTACCACACAGATGTATCAGGATTGAAAGAGGGGTCAGTTTACAGTCACCTCAGTCCATCTTCCACAGTTTCACCAGGACTGATCCAGCAGACAGATCTCAGCTAAGATTTTCACTATGTTCAATCTAGATCACATACTTTTTTTTTTTAAACACATCAATAGCCATTTGCTGAGGCAGTTTTTACTTTGGATTTTCAATAAAGAAAACCTTTCAGACACACATTCCCCTTTCAAAATACTGTAAAGCAGTGACATAAAACCAACAAAAAATAGGAATATATATTAAAAGAACAGCAAATATGAAGGAGAATTGTTCTCCAAAAGTGACCCAAAACCTCAAGGTTTTACATGGTTTTTCTCTTCTTCCAGGAGACAACTGTCTCCTTACTGGGGAAATAATTTTTTTTCTTTACTTGTATCCTGTACTGCATCCTATGAAGGTGGCACTTTTCCAATTCTTTTCTTGTTGCTTTACTTAAAACAAACAAAACCAACCTCCCTCAATTTGTTTAATAAGGGCATATTTGCAAGCTTCCTGAAATAATTACTTCCTGGTGTCATCACAGTTGCTGCATTCAAACTTGTGTTTCTCAGCTTGGGGAAAATTAATAAATGAAATACAAAAAAAATAATAAATCAATATATGTACACACATGCCCTCCCCTTCAGTTACTCTTGCAGATAAAATAGTGGCCATGAGCCCTAGGTACAAACCCTTTTAGTGCAAGGCACCAAACAAGGATAACAAAAGGTAGATCTCTTCCCAATGAGAAGCTTCTCACTTCCCTTCCCTACTTTCTCCCTTTACCAATGGATTCATCGGTTCTGGTGCTTAAAATTTTCCTGCCTTCTGATGATTGCTCTTGAGTGTACTTTTAAATGCCACAGGCAGAAAGAGATGCAAGCACAAACAAAGAACTGCCCTCATTCAAGGTTACTGAAGGTCCACTACAGTCTTGGCTGAGCCAGCCATGCTCAAGGCTCATGTCCCAGTTAAACCCACTGAACTCCAGAGTAAAAGAACTAAGTTTCACATTATCCGCAAGTGAAAACATGTGGTCTTGTGTCTTGGCCATTTGTATCTTTCTCACATTTGGACACACATTGAACTACCACTGCTCCTGTCCTGAAGCCTCCCTTGTGCCTCTTTCCTTTTGGCTGGATGGGAATAACAGGCAGGTGGCCATGGTCCAGGCTTTCACAAGGAGCCTGCTTATCTTGCAGTACAAGTAAGTGAGGGTAAGACGACTGACCAGAATTCTTCAGTAATTTCTGGCTGCTGCTGCACATGAGTATCAGCATGGGCCAAGATCTTCAAGATCCATCTGGCTGCATCCTATACAGGCCCCTGTTTCAGAATTACTTTGAGAAGTTCGCAGTAGAAAATGAAAAAGCAGCACTACCTGATGCCTATTAATCATTTGTTTTTGTTATTGTCTTACACTTCAGTACCACCTGAATTTCAGCAAAGCATTATGTTTTACTTGAAATAACTGTTTCAAGTAAGTGTGGAAGACTTTATAAACAATTGACCTGAAATCTAAATAAAGCATTGAAAACAAAAGAAAAATTGTACAAAGGAAATAATAAAATAGGGGGAGTGTGTGGAGCTCAGTATTGAATTTAGTTTTCATTAAAAACCTGGAAGATGCAGATAAATAAATTTGATATATGATGTATACATAGTTATAAACTGAAAGGAATGCTAAATGCTAACACACCGAGATACTGTTTCCAGAAAAAAACTGCCTGAGTACATAAAATGTATCTGAGCACTTGAGAAATTAGTGATACTGTAAAGGAAGATCCAGCCAGATACTGCAAAGGAAGATCCAACCAATGTGAAAGTAAGACATTAAAGCAGTCAAAAAGACTGCCTCTAACAGCCAACTACAAAATAATCATGTTAAGAGTTGAAGACATTGGCTTACCTCTCCCAAAAAACACCTCCCTTTTTTTGAGGTTAACAGACATTTGTCCCATTTTACTGTCCAGAATCCTATGCAGAATTACTAAAACAGGACATTTGATTTCCAGAAGGCCAAGTTCCAGCTTTCTTTAAACCATTCATACAAAAGGAGAAAGCTGTTTATGTGCCACCTATTCGTGCTGAAAAACAGGGAAGCTGGACTCAGGCAGCCACTCGCTTCCTGCCAGTGGGAAGCCATAGCATTTACAATGAGGAAAACACTTACAGGCAGGCAAAAAAAAGGAATTTGTCCTGTACTACTTTATGTATTTTAACCAAGATATCAAAAAGACTTCCTAAGAACCCAAGCAACTTGATATAGTAAATAAACTAGTAATCTTCCTCCTGTTTTTTACCCCTTTCCCCCCGTTCATCTCCATTTCTCATCTTCCACAGGTTGTTTTCAACAACCTGATGAGGATTTCAAGGCAAACCCAAATCAGATTACAGGATTACAGGATAGAAAAAACTCCTCTCTTCTCTCAAGACACAAGGGAGGTGCTGACATAAATAATTATGTGGTCTCAGCTAACAAGAAAGTGGTATTTCTATCAGAAGTCAAGGTGTTCAAGTGCATATAGCCAAGATATGAAAGCTAGAAAGTGGCACAAGTAAGCCCTAAAGCAAGGAAAAGATGGGGGGGGTTATGTTTTTTCGTAGTCTATTCAGTACCCAGAATCAAGAATCCAGAAAGGTTTTCCTGCGTGAAAAAAAGGGTTCAGCTGCTGCAAGTGTGACAGTCACAGGAAACACTGTGCACTGGATGAGGTGTGAATACATAGAAAACCAAGAAAAAACTTCACATTAAAATAAGAAGCCTCTATTTACCTAATGTTTGGAAAAGCTGAAAAGTCTCATTCATGAAATACATACTCCATGAAAGAATATCTGGAGTAATGTTTCTAACTCTATTACTAATAGAATATTTATTTTTAAATTACTGCTATTAGGCAATTGAATTTTTCATATCCTAAAGGCATAATTTACTAGCAGCCTCTAGTCTCATGCTGTGTTAACTGCTAGAATAAATAGGGCAGTCACACAGAATGAGACACTGTTCCAGTTTTCCATTTACAATGTTAAATCTGTATTTACATACTAATCTAAGTTCAGTAAATAAAAGCTGCCTTTTGTGCTTACAAGTCAAAAATATTAATAAATTTTAACAGAACATTCAAATTTATTTTTTGAGAACTCAGCAGGCAAAATAATTCTACACACTCAGTAGGCAGCGAAGTTTCATCTCTAAAGTAACCCATACTTGTCTCACCTCAAGAATAAAGAACATGCATATTTCAGAACATTCTGATTCTGCTACCTACTTTTTTTAAAACTTTTTATAAGTGAGTGTACTTGGTTATTGTTTGTCTAACAAGGCTGGACCAACACTAGACTGAAATCAGCAGATATTTAAGAAATAAGGGGCTCTTTACTCAGGCCATAAGGATTGAATTTGCAGCAGCATGGACAACCATGCTAAACTAAAGTAATAGGGGCCATGGAACCTTTACCTTCAGAAAAATAAAGCATCACAAACTCAGGACAGGAATCCTCAGATGTCCTCTGAATGTTGCATATGTCCAGTTCTGCAAGCTCAGTTTTAGATATGGTGTGAGACCCCACTCCCCCAGGTGCCAAGAACATTTATTCTGAATACAAAACAACAAAAAAACCCAAAACAACAAAAAAACCCAACACATTTCATCCTAAGTCTTGAATTTTACTGTCTAGAATCCCCACTTCAGTTGAAGTCAGTGGTATCTGTAGCTGCCAGTAACCTGGGTTATAAAGATGTGTATCCAAATTAGAGACCCTGTTAATACAACCAGCAGTGTCCTAAATCAACCACAGACAAGACACTGACATACAAAAATTATCCTCTATCTTAAGACATCATCTCCCATCCACTATGCTGATCTCAGAACTTCCCCAGTCCTGGGTGAGAAATACTGTTCTTGAGATAAAACTATTGGAGTGAAATAATGATTTAGAAACAAAAATATTGAAATTCAGATCTACTACATAGATAAATGTTAGAAATTAACTACCCTGCTCTTGCTATGTTAGAAATTGTGGTAGATGTGTGCCAATTTAAGGCACTTCAGATTTACCCATCCCATGAAATACCAAGCAGCACTTATGAGAAGTATGCCCCTCATTAATTAACTGCCTCTCTTCATGCAGCAGTGGAAACTTGACTTCAAAATATCTGAATGAAGACCAAGAGCCACGCTGAGAAGTTTCTAGGAGTTCATTTTCAGGTACATCATATCTTAAAAGAACATAAGACTACTCTGGAGAAGACAAAAGTGGGTGGCTTGGTAGCAAGGTACATTTACAGCCTAGGTTATAGTAGCTGAGGTCAGTGGTCCATGTGGCAAGCCCAAGTTGTAAAACTATTTTACCCTCTTCCCATTTTTCTTAAAAAACTATACCAGGACTAAAATAGGAGTGGAGGTCCATTATTGCCTGAAAAAACTCATACAGTTAACTCTGGCCTAGCTATAAAATTGTTTTGTGCTCTGTAAGCCACCATCTCATCCTCAAGAAAGTGAGGGGTTGCCAGAAAGCAGCTCACTGAAGAAGTAAAAGTGTACTTCTGGAATGCAACAGTAAAGAAGCAACACTCTTAGTTAAGACGCAGGTTGTGTTAAAGGCTCAGTGAACACAAACACAACTTGTCTCAAAGGGCTTGTGAAGGTAACGTGGACTTCAGTCCAGTAAACCAAAGGTCTAATCACCCCCAGGCAGAGCAGAGGGGGTGCAAATAAGCAAAACTCAGACAAAAATTTGGTGTCCAAACATCACTTAACTTGCCTCTCATTTTTATTCTTCCATGTTTCCTGCAGTAAGACTTTCTTAAATCACTGCAACTTGCACACAAGGTTCAACCAAGGAAAACAAAGCTGAAACTAAAACACCTAGGCACCACAGTGCAGCACTTCCCCCATCCTGTGTAAAAGGCCATTTCACAAAATAGCCTGAATGTGCCGATACCCCAGGCACAATCTTAATGGCAATAAATGCTTATATGACATCAAAAGGCTTAAGATCCACATTAGATAAACTGATGCAAAGCATGTTTTTTTTTTAAAGGAATAAAAACATGCCAGTAACAGAAACACACGAGTATGACCAGCACAGATTCTACCCCAGCAAATCGTCTCAGTGTGAACTGGAGCAGAATCTGATGCTGCAATCACAAAAGAGATATTTTCCCTTACTCCAAGGGAGAGTTGTTCCTACCAATTCAGTTCCCAAATTGCTGTGTTATATTGCCTCCTTCGCTGGGTTTACAAATAGGATGCACAAACGAATGCACGTGGAATTACAGAGTTTGATTTGCTGGCTCTTACTTCCCTTGTTCCCAGAGAGGTACCAAAGGGCAGATGAAGCGTGGGCAAGAAGCAGGCAAAGGTCTGGCGGCAGAAAAGCTGTCCTGGCATACAGTCCCTGGAGCAGGAGCAACGCTGAACAGGGGGGAGGCCGAGTACCGGACTGGCCACTTAGAAGCCCCGGGGTATGCAGAACACCTGAGGGAGTGACGCAAGGCAAATCATCAGCCATCCCAAAAGCCAGTCTTTAGTCTCCGGGGAAACTAATGGCTCCCAGGTGTCTCAGTCAGAGCTTAACTGCTCTGGGACTCAGTTATGCTAAATGCTAAACCAAACCTCCTCGAACACATTTCACGTGGGTTTACGGAGGTCTCTGTTGGGTGTCTAGGTGAATACGAGATAGGTTAAACTTGTCTGAAAGCTGTTTCTTGGAGTGTTTTGTGATTGGCAGGTTTTCTACAAATTTTTCTGCCCTGCTAGTTTGTCAACATCATCCTCATCTGAAAATAAAGGGGTTTGTTTATTTTCCTTAAACGCTATGTGTTTGATACTAATTTTGCGTATTATAAGTGCAGTCATACAGGGATTTGTAGTGATCCAGAATCATGGAGAATGATTGGTACTACACTGATAATCGATGCCTTTAACTCCACCGGCTGTGACATTCATTCCTTGCCGCTGCAGACAGCAGAACTATGGACAGCAGTCACTCGGTAGCTCTTGTTCGCAGGTGGTGCATATGCAAAGAGTCTGCCATGAATCTGAAAAGGCATCTGAAAAGAAGCACGTTTCAGTCGCCCGGGTGGTGTAATGCGCTGTGTTTGAGCACAGCTGATAAGATGCAATTCAGCTGCTGTTTGGCTGGCTAAGTAAGCACTGCCTTGCATGGCAATGTCTGATAATGAGGTTCCAACCCCTACCTCAGAATTCCAGCCCAGTTTGCAAGGATGAGAGAGAATTTACAAATCTACTACCTTAATAGGAAATAATACAAAATGGATTTTTAAAGGATACAAAAGTATATGCGCAATTATATGTTTACAGGGTCCTTTTAGTCTTCAATTAAAAATTAAATAAATATTTCCAATAGTATCCATCCTATAGTATCCATCTACCATATTTTCTCCAAAATGAGAGTGTGGCAAACATTGACTTGTATAGATCTAAACAAGTTCCCCTTCTAGATAAGAACAACACTGGAAACGTTTAGCATGGCCTTTCCTCCTTTCTGGAGAAGGTGTCCTGTGCGTGGGAGCTTTGCAGCACAGCCTGCAGCCGCCTGTCTATGTACAGGGCGCAGCTCCTCATCACACACTCCAGGTCCCCAGGCAGCCAGCACAGCTTCCAGGGACACAGTGCAGCAGGAGGCAGCCTCCAGTTTGCAGGATTATATTCTGAAGACAGCCTCAACGTTGTCTTGGCCTCCCACTGTGGGACGGTATTCAGAGTGACGAAGGATTAGCCAACTACAGAGCCATACTGGCCCTTTGGATGTCACATTTCTCAACAGCATTCTAAAATGCGGGACTGAAGAAGATGACAGCCCTCTGTGACAACAGTCACCATACAAGAGCCACAAACTCTTGTTCAATTTACCATTAACTATTTTTAAATATTTCTTGGCATATAAGAGGTGTTTGTTTATATTTCTTTAGGAAGTCAGGTACCCATGAAAGCAAACATCTGAATTTCTGTTCCATTTTCAGGACGCTTTGCTCATGGAGTTTAGCATAAATCTCAGTTTCCCTTCAAAGACCCCAGGCAAAACATGTATTTTTTGGCAGGGATTTGGCTTGGGTTTTTTCCTAGGAGTGAAGGTAGAACACCTGGGGGAAGCACACAGAAAATCTTGTGTAAGTGACACCTTCAAAACAAGCAGTTAGGGTCTGGTTGCTCATTTCATCTTCAGGGCCCACTGTAACAACCCTCTCTGTGTGTCCACGGCACTTGTAGACACTGAGATAAATTTATCTCTGGTGAAAAATGCTGATTTCAATAGTTATACTAGGCATGGATTTGAGTCACTGCGTCCTTTCAAAATGAGCCTATTGGGATTACAGGTCTGCAGTTAAGCTCAGATATAACAATTATCAAGATCAAGGCCACTGCTGGATCACAAATACAACTGAGATAAACAAATGTACTAATGAACTGCCATATGAAAACATGAAAAAGAATTGCAATTTTAAGTATCAGCTATTTGTAACAGCATGCTCATACTTGGCCCTCTGATACCTTAAACAATCTGGAAGTTCAGCATAATGATTACTCTAAAAAAGGAGAAAAAGCCCATGTGGATAATAGTTGTTAGGAGACAGTTATGTTTTAAGCAGATGGTAAAAAGTGTCAGTTTGAGGCAAAATATAGATCTCCCTTCTGTTGAATAATTAATGAAAAACTCCTTCCCCACTATAGCCATTGTAACTGTGTGACTGAATGGTCTCTATTTAATAAGGCCTCATGTATGAACACAAGTCACCTCTTACAACCAGATGTTTTTCCAGGGCTGATATCCATTGTCTTCTCTCCCTCTCCTGAACTCCTTCCACAGGACAAATTCTGTTGCGTCTAGTCAAGCGGAGCTTCCAGTGACAGTAATCAAGACAGTTTGATTTAGCAGTACAGCCTCCTTTTATTAGAGAAATTCTGACTCCACTGAAGGCAGCTGAAGCCTTGACATTGACTTGAGCCACACAGACATGCCATGCACTGAGTTCTCCCTGTTCAATGAATTGTATCCTTCTGCTGGTTTACACCAGCACAAAGAGTAATTTTCTCAGAAATAATTCTATTTTCAAGTATTTGAATATGTTCACTGGAAATGTTCAAATACACCTGAACTAAAAAAATAGACAATGCAACCAGCTCTAATTTCAGGGATACCTTCTTATGATACCAACTGCCATGAGCTACTGCCGTTATGTTCTTGCATGTGTTTCATAACAGAAGGAAGATTTGGGAGCCTAGGAAGACAGGGGGGAAAAAAAGGATAAAGTGAGATTAAAAAGGGATAAAAATGAGAAGAAAAGTAGGTGGAGGTGGTCAGAGAAAGGCACATGAGATTATTCCCTAACTTACCACAAGCTGGAAGACTCTGTTGTGGACAAAGTGGTGGGGCAGGTCATGAAAGGACATTTGAAGCCAGCAGGTCAATACCTGACTGTAGTGCCAGCCCAAGCAGAGCATGAGCAGAGGAGAAGCAGCCACTTCATACTTTCTCTTAATTAATTCATTTAGCTGCAGTATTTGTCACCAAGTACTGGGTTTGTGCAAGCCCAGCACTAGTAGGAACTCAAAGCAGTTGTTAAATTCTGTATGTACTCAGAGATTTAAGACCCAAAAGTTACCTATGTCTCCACAGGCAGGGAAGGCAAACCCTTAGAACCGCATGATGCAGACAGCAGGGAGCTGCCAGCTCAGCAGAGCCTCTGTAACACTTTGAATCTTGACCCCTGGCTCTTCCCCACTGCCAGGGCTCACATCCCTGTCAGCTCCAGCCCCCAGGATCTCAGGGAATCTAGCTGTTTTGTGGAAAAGGATGAAATTGCTGATGGGCAAGGATGGATTGGTGTGGACTGCTTGCATTTCCTTACCACACTGAGATCACAACTAAGAGGTGCTTCAGTGCAAAGTTGCCAATTTTTAAAAACGGGGCATCACTGCTTTTCCTCACCAGTAAGGCATGGCTGTAGTTGGAGGGAAGGCACTATTTACAGTGCAAAAACAGAAAAGAAGGCAAGAGCCACAAATGTTCATTTCTGGCTGGACTACCTGAACTCAGTGGTGTACCCAGGACACTGCATTGTGCTTATGCTCTTGCTACATTAAATGTTTATAACTAGAGAAAGAGAAGTTAACTCATTCGTGTTCATGCAGGGCAGGCAGATGGAAACCAGACCTTTTCTCCTCTCTCAGCCCTGGGGCAAGACTGCAGAGTCCTGAGGCATTGCAGCCACAGCAGAATAGCCAGATCACCAGAGCTCACGAGCAGAGCGACACCCATCACTGGTTTATGGCAATAAACACTGGTGGGTGAGGTGAAGCTTCCATATTCCCTCTTACATTCACCTTAGCTTCTGCAATTAATGACAAAACATGATTTCACATCAGAGGGCATTTCATTCAGTCAGTCCATGCATGCAAATGCCCTTCACCACAGCAGAAATGGAGCACGGAAATACAAGCATTTAAACACACTAAATTTTTCGTATGGCTCTCAGAGTAGTATAAACAGCTCTTCCTAGTAACTCCTATGATCCAGATCCTGCCTGAAATTAAATCTTAAATCTCCTCTTGGAGACTGCATGCTAGCAGATTTCTTTGTATAATACTCACAGCTTGCCTTCAAACGTGTGCTGCATAAATAGCTCAGGGAAAGGAAACAAACTCAAAGTCACACTTGTAAATTATTTGATCACGCTATTCAGTATTTTCCAAATCCCCTCATCTTTCTACAGAAAAAAGAGAGGTTTCCTGATGCCCTACGATCACAGCAAACTCTTTCAAGAGAATTCCCAAAGCTGACAATCTGCAGCCCCTTGTAAACACAGTGAGGCAAACAAAAGACATCTGATACAGATGACTGAAGAATGCTGCTGTAAACCAGCTGTATCAGTCCTGCAGAAACCCTGAGCTATTTCTTATAGGTTGTTTGCCTTCAACTTTCCAACAAGGACTAGCAGCCAATGTAATGCTGCTGCAAGTTTACAGAAGACTCTCTTTTTAAAGACAATGTTTCTAAGCACCGGTTTTTCCTATGCAGGATGTCTGCTCCACTTTGCCTGAAGGCTCTTGCACCATTCCTGCGATGGGCATGTCCTACATGGGCAGGTACTACATCCCAGGAATAAACAAGCTTGCTGGATACAAGGTCAAGCCAAGTTTTGCTCCAGACCAAGCTGCAGAGGCTAGAATTACACTGGGAGCTAAGCTGGTCCCTCTGCACTGCGCTCTGTGTGTGATTCTGCAATAATACTGGCTTTTGTCACAAGAGCTCACAGCAAGGCTTCTCGGGCTTTATGGGGTTGTAACAGGAAAGAGCTTTGCTCATGAAACAAAATTCATGTTGAAAATAAAGATTATTTGAATCCATGCCTAGGAACACTATTAGCATGAGATCCTCAGCAACATAAGGCAACCAGTGTTCACTGATCAGTGATCTTGCTTTAGGAGCATTGACCTTGAGTTCTAAACACAATGGATGACAACAACCAGGTAGTCATTTAAAAATGAAAGGGCAAGGACCAGTCCAGGACTTCTCAAAAATCAAAAGGCAGAGAAACTGCTGGAAATGGCAATGGAGGAAGAAGCTTTTGATGTGTCACACAAGTGTGTGCCATTCAAGTAAAATGCCATTCTGACAGTCAAAAAATAAAACAATTATTCTAACAAAAAGAAAAAAAATGAAAATTGAAAATATTTAAATGCAAGGCCAGGCAATGAGCTCAGAGATAAGGATTTGTCAATCATCTGTTGGAGCACAGACAGCTTTTACTGGTGTGTTACAGCACCTTTTCTCAGCTGCATTTGCAGGGGAGCCAGGGATGCTTTTGTGCTTTTGCACTCCATCCAGCTGCATCTTTGACCACGATCTGCCTGAAGAGTGAGTGAGGACCTAATTCCAGACCTAATTCCAACCTTTGTTCATCATTTGCATTTGGTACATTTCTGGCATTTTTCACCCCTGCCAAGTATAATGCTCGGTGTGAAATGGGGATCACTTCCCCTTTTCTTGGTGCTGTCTCCAGCTCTAAAGGCCCATTAATTCAGTAGGAACAGCAATAACAAACCCAAGTAATACTTTTCAACCAAATGTTGCAGACAACAAGAAGCTTCACATGAAATTTTCAGCTAAAGTGCTAGAGATTGCTGAATGAGACTACAGTTAAAAGCTGTTCTTTCTCCATGTTAAACACACATAGTTTTAAAGAACTGTTTGAAAAGACAAGTCGTGTCTATTTGTCCACTCAACCTGCCCAAGTTAGTTAATGTTTCAAAGCAAAAGCTACAAATTCTCAGGATATTTGATTCCTGCCCTTTCTGACCCTAGAAGCGCATCCCTCTGGTACTGCTGGACAGTTGACAGGCTGCCGAAGCAGAACAGGTGTATGCAGCCTCCACACAAGCACAGACAGCTACACAAAATGCACATCAGCAGAGAATCAGCTGCTTGGATAAAGTAGGGCTTTGAACACTAGGAATTTAGGGAGATAATTACTTTTACTGTCATTGCAAGCATTTCTGAATGTTTAAATTAAGCTACTGATGAAGTTAAAGGAAGAGCTTCTTGGAAGATACCAGCTCTTCCTTTATGTTACTTACCATCAGAAACTGTTTGAACAAGTGGTTGCAGGTGTGACTACAGAGGAAATAGGTGTTACATTTTTATATTTTCCACAGATAATAACCTAGGAGCCTGCAATAAATACAGGGGGCATGATGCTCCTTTACAAGATACTGTGATTATTTTTTTTAGCTAAAATCCTTCCCAGGCCATGCTCTATTATGATAGATGAGCATATAAACATGCAATTTATGCACTTCTTTCCTTTTACTGGCTCACACCTGATCATGTTTACAAGCAGATGTTATACTTTCATTCTCTTGTGGTCCATGTAGAGGATGAAGAAGTGACAGCTCGGGAATGTGTTTATTAAGTATTGTGAAACATCTGCTTCTGTCTTTCAACACACACTACATGTTTACCTATTCACAGGACACACAAGTTTGTATACAATTCACAATTGTACCCATCAAACTATTACAACTATTAATGCAATTATGATAAAAACTTTAGTGTGAGAAGGAGCAGGTTTCCTTAACCACTGAAGTATTGAGTGTCTGTAATATCCCATACGTTTAATGTTTCCAGAGCACGTTTGCATGTCCCACCATCACAGTCAGCAGATCCCTGGATAGCAGGGACTATAATAGAGAAGTCCACCATATAAATTTTTCACCCCCAGAAGAAGCCTTGTGCCCGGACACATGCCTGGGGCAACTCCCGCCCTTCACCAGGATGGGAGGCTGGCACACGGCAGGGGTCCATGCAGCACACATTAGGACAAGGTGACAACACAGCTCTGCTGCTGAGCAGGTTTGCATGGCTACACTGCTCCCCACACACTTCCTGGCAGGGTTCAGGGCCAGCCAGGGCAGCCGTGCCCCTGGGGATAAGCTCCTGTTACTTTGCAGGCATTCAAATTGCTGTCCTGCTCCTGGTACCATTCTAATAGGTGGTTACACAACAATACCTGCCTGTGGTCTGGCTGTACTCCTTAGAAAAAAATCAAAGAATCCCCCACAAACCCCCCACATACACTAAGTCTTACAAATAGAAATCTAGGGTTAATGAGTCTCTAGAGCTTGAGAGTAGGTAAACAAAAGCAACCAAGCAAGCATTAGGATGGTACAGCTAGTAAAAAGGACAAGTTAAAAGCACATATAGTAATGATTTCTGACAGTAAAGAAACCCTTTCTTTTCATTCATGAAATTACCTGAATTTAAACTATTTGGAGAAGCAACCATCTTCTAATAGACAGATTGCATATTTAGGACTTAAAACAGATTGAAAGTGAAAATTTTGCAAAAATCATTGGGGAATTTAAATCCTTGTTTAATTGGCACTGCATGAGCTGCCAGGAATAATTAATAAGGCTAAATTTAACTGCTCTGGCAGTATTTCCCTTTCAGACACAGATCCTTTTGGCCCAAGCCCAGGAGATCTAAAGCAGGTCTATCTTTCCAGTGGTGCCAGGGAACACCAGAGCTGGAGGAGATGTGATTCTGAAGCTGGAGTAGATGTGATTTGGAAGACCTGCAACCATTTTGTGTTCAATGGCACTGAAATGCAACTCCTCTGCTATAAGGTGCTGTTTCAGGCTGAAAACTCTTTTCAGTGTGGCTGCAAACCGGTGAAACCAGATGCAACCAAACAGGCAGGTTTCCCATTCTCTTCTGTGCTTTGGTGTGTGAGCTCTCGTTGAACTCACATGTTCAGCTCAGGAAGGAAAGCAAACCCAGACACCGCACAAGCGAGCAATGGAGGGTAAGTGCTGCTTGAGGTGTGGGCAGCTTGGTTTTGTGAGGTGTAAAGACGTGAGTGACCTTCGCAGCCTGAAGGTTGGTCTCCCTCAATTTCCTGCCTCTTACAGTCATGCAGGGGAAAGAGCAGAAGAAACAAGCATAAACTTGTTATCCCCCTAATTTAATTTTAGCATCCTCCTCCCACTGTTTTTCCTGTGAGAAGTTCAGGCATCTGGAATAACACTGTTGCATTAAGAAATGAGAAACAAATTGCTGAAGGGCACTGGAATTCAGGCAGTCTAACCCAGTGCCTTCTGCTGGCAAAAACAGCTGCCCCTAAGAAAATCCGCCCAGGATGCTGCCTTCAATTCTCAAGGTGCAAAGTTTAAATTTGAAGGCAAATCAGGCTCCAAGCAGAACATGATCACAGCAATCCAAATGGCTCAGCAGCAGCTTCAGCTCAGCAGCAGCTCAGAACTCAGCTCTGGAGGCAACGTGGAGATGAAAACCAAGCTGCCAGTCATGGCAGCAGGACCTAACCTGGGTGTTAGCTCACTGACTTTTTTGTGTTCTACAGCAGGAAAACATGACTCCAAAGCTCATCTCTGTTAGATGGCAACAGCCCTGTCCCACGCACAACCTCAGCTTCTTCTTTCTCTACCATGTAATTAAAGACAAATAAAAGAATGACCCATAAAAGCCAATTGAGTGGTAGTTTACGAATAAATGTATTTTCATTAATTCCCACACTGTTTAGCTGTGGGAAAGAGCACCAGGAGGTTTTATTGTTGTTGTTTTAATACCAGTAATACTGCAAGGCTCAGACTGGATGATGCCTGCAACTGTTCTTCAAGGTACAGTAAGAAAAGTACTCCTAGCAAAAACTGCCTCGCACGAGGTGAGAAAATTTGTATTTTGATCCACAGTGGGAGAAGAAAATGTCGCAGACATAAAAGTACTTGTCCAAGCATCAAGGGAGCAAACATAGGAACAGCAAGAACTTCAAATTATTTTAGCACTCGGTATAAGAAATGTTTCAAAATCCAGAACATAATATCCTTACTCAAAGAGAAAATTTGTTTTTGTGGTTAAGATGAAACTGGAAACTCAAAACACATGTTAATTCCTAGTCTGCATGACATGGGAGTAATTTGATTCTCTGTGTCCCAGTTCCTCACCTATAGCTAAAAATATTACATTTTCTTTTTAAAGGCCCTGCCTTTTAGATTATGAGCCAACAGAGCAGGTATTACATCTTATTTTGTATTAGGTACAGCATTAAGAATAAAGCTGGTATAATCTCAGATGGGCAAGCCTATACTAAAAACTTAAATTTATATGGTAAGATTTTAATGTTAATCTAATTCCATGTCTTGTCATGTCTTACTTGGCATGAACTTATAGGAAAGACAATAATAGCATCACACCTATGTTTCATTCTCTGTAATAACCCGTAGAAGAAAAACATACCACAGAAAGTGAAAAAGAGATTAAATTTGACTGTAAACCTTGCAATAACGCAGCAATGGCTTCAGCACACCTGTATACACTGTGAATGTGAAGCTGAGCCTTTTATTTTCAGCTGGTCCATCAGTGGCTGCCACTGCCATTGTGTCCTGTCACTGACCCTGCTGCCATCACCTCGCCTGCTTCTCATGGCTCACACCTGCACCACCACGGGAGCCCAACCCGAGAGAGCTGGAGGGCAGGGCAGGGTGGGGGGCATGAAGCAGGGGTTGTGCAGGGCAGGGAAGGAAAGCAGCCCTGCACATCCCCCTGCAGAAGCATTGCTTCCTGTCTGCCTCCCCGCAGGAGCAGGGCTCTCATGGGGGTTACTCTGCTGCACTCCTTGCATCCTTCCAGTGCAGACACACCTCCTGAGTGGAGGATGTCTGACCCCTTTGAACTGCTACTCCAAAACTTATAGACTACAAACCCACAGTCCTCCTCCATGCCTGGGAATCAGCACTCAGCCTATAAACTTGGAGGTTGCACATTACTTTGCATGCTTCCAGCCAAGATCCTGCCAAACCAGCATGAGCTCTCCAAGCACTACTGCCTGGCCTGAAGCAGCTGCTCTCAGCTCCATGGGCAGCTTCCTGCACTTCCCTGAGCCCCAAGTGTCCACTTGCTGCACAACAGCACCCACCCCTCACCACTGAGCTGACACCACTACCTGCAGACTGCTCCTGCCCTGCACAAACCAGCTGGCCCAGTTGCCTCTGGGTGCAGTTGCCTCCCAGTCCATTTCCCCTCATCCATGCTCACACACACCCTCTGCCCTTGTCAGACACGCTTTTATTCTTCAGGCAAATGTAGGCAAAACATCTGCCTGCCACAGCCTTTTCCCACCTCTCCACACAGGCTCTCAGTTGCTCCCTCTTTGGAGGAACACCTGGCTCCACTCCAGTGGGTGTTGCTGGCTAAGCTTGGTTTTACTGGGGTTGCCTATGGCAGCCCATGCCATGATACTTGCCAGGGTCTTTGCTTCCTTACAGAGCAGTCACTCCTCATGGGCTGAGCCTGAGCAGGCTGCTCAGAGCACACGTGGTGGTTCCTATTGCCACACAGGTTCATAGAAAGAGTGCTGCTGTTTCAACATTGTTTGCAATAGCTGACTCTTGAACTAGCCTGGAATCTTAAGCTTTTAAATTCCCCATCAGCAGCTTCTAGGGACAGTCCTCCAAATGATTTGTCTGTTGAGAGCCCCAAGCTGGATCTCAAACCCATATTTCATATTCAAAATAGGCTAATCAGTGAATTTATAAAAAGAACTGTGGAGGCCTAGATGGCTGGCAGTACACACCGAATAATAATACGAACAAACACTGCCTGTGATGATAAAGGACAATTGCACAGCACAGGCAAACACATCCCAAATAGACTGCAGTGCAATCTGTCTCCATATAGCCCCATGAGTCATGCTGGGTTGGAAAATACTTTACAAATGCTAGTACTGGCAGGCAATAATTTTAATTAGATATGGCCTAATTAAAAAAGAATAGAGGCTTTTATAGTTCATGCTTCCCCAGTGTGTACTAGGGATCCCCACTGGTTGGCAAACAGGAAAAATGTTTGTATTATTTAATAAGCACAATGTTATCAGCAGAGCTTTAATGCATTTGCTCTGGCTGTACCAGAATGAATGGCCAGGGTGCAGCCTGGATGGAGGAACATCACAGGCATTTCACGTCTCCAAACGAGATCTCAAAATGTGTCAAAACAAAGAAGTACACACAAGGAACTGGCTCAACCTCCTGGGTGTTTATTAAGCTGTTATGTGAGTGTTTGGCAGATTCACTGAGAATAAAAATTGGCCTAAAGCTACAAAGAAGCACCTCAGGCTGATCAGCTTCTCTGCAAGCACAGAGTAATGAGGGGAAAGAAGCGATCCAAGTGCCCTCACAGCAGCCCTCCCCAGAGGGTCGTGCATTCCTGGGTGCTCAGAGCTGCCATACCAGCCCTCAGGCCTCAGCCCTCCACTGCAGATGTGGGAACAGCCACAGAAAGCGGAAATCCAGTGCTCCCATGACCCAACCCACAGGCAGCATGGATCCCTCTCTCATTTTCACATGTCGTTGTGTAATGCTTCCACTCTTTTGGCAGAGGAAGCAAAAATACCACAAGAAAAAGCACTTCCTGTTGTATTTCTGAGCTAGTCAAATCCAGGAAATAATGGAAACTACAGTGATGCACAGACTATTTGCATTTCTTGCGTTCTTTTGCATTTATCTTATTTGCTCTGTTTTTTACAGGAATATCTGAAGCCATAAGGAAGATAAGCCTACAGATATGTACATGATAGAATTAGAGTAGTAACTTCTCCCTGGCCATCTTTACAATAATAGAAACCTTTAGTGAGTGATGACTGCGCATCATGGCCACTACATTGCCACAGCCAGACTGCTCAGTCTGCAGTACTTTGGATCCCAGGGATGCTACAAACTAATTGAAGACCATTACTCCTGCTCAAAGGATCCCAGTGAGCCCATCTCACAGACCAGCCCAACATGCTCAGGATGTGCAGTGTTTCCTTGAGAGCCTGCTGCTTTGCTACAATCCAAGGACCTCCACGAGTTCAGGCCACCCTCCACATCACCTGCTCTTGCATGTGAGGGTGCTGGGTCTGCCCAGGGCCAGGGTGAGAGGCTGGGTCAGGTGTGGGAGGGCTGCCATGGGACAGGGGTTGCTGGGGCTGCCTGACTCTGGCGTCAGTAGTTCTGCTAAGAGCAAGTGCTGCTTTCAGCAATCCTGTATTGATTTGCCTCACCCAAGGTCACCTTAGAAGATGACTTATATTAAGAAAATCAATTTTTCAAAAAGTCATTGCTGAAAACAATGCTTGATTTCTAAATTCAGAGCACAGCTGAGCATGTGTCTGAATTATCCAATTCTTATTAAAGGCAGAAGGAAAGCTGCCCACACCGTATCTTTGCACTGGAAACACATACAATGAAATTTCTATCACCCACTATCATAACTCAAAAAGACTTATAAGCAAAAGACTGCTTCCTTATAATTTTGGCTTTTCCCAACCCCGCCTGAAGTTGCTAGCAGCATCTACTTTGTCCTGGGAAGGGAAAAAGGGTTTTGAAATGCAGTCCTTTCCAAGTATTTTGCCCCAGTTTCATCATTTCCTTCCTCAGTGAAACATGCATATTCACCTCCTTTTTATTAACGGAGAATCAGATGATACTTAGTCATCTGTTACTCAAGGCTCTGCACAGATGTCAAGCAATGTGCACAGTAAGTCAGTATTGTAATGTGAGGAATATTTCCCTGCTTCCTGGTTCATTCATGATTTTCTCCTAACAGATAGCTGGATGCTATACACACATAAATGTTCTGCATCACGACTTATGGAGGTCTCAAAAACCTTTCAGCAATTTATTTGCAGCTCTGAGGGTCACTTTTCGCGATCTCTGTGAGGACCCGCTTGAGTGCCAGAGTCCTCGAGGTGAATCCTCACTCCATCCAGGGCAGTGAACTGGCTGCTGCCCTTGCTCATTCCCACCTGCAGGCAGGGTGCAACCAACCCAAAACACAAATGTCACAGGAAGAGGTAAAACTGAAAGAGAGCATAGTGGGGCAGAGGCCCTGGCTTACTATGGCCTGCTTACAGCTGCATTAGACAATCAGGGCAAGTTTCCAAAGAGGGTGTAAATAGTGGTATGATGGCTAAGGCATTTTACAATGACATTTTATTCTACTCATACCATTAACCAATGGCTGAAGGACCTGGGCAGAAGAAGAGTGAGAACAGGGCTATGAGCAGAAGAGCAGAGGCAGGAGCTGATGTCCCTGTAATACGCCATGTTCAGCATTCTCCTAAAGCTCCTGAAGGAACTGATTTGTACACACAGATTTTTCTCAAACGCTGTTTTGGAAATCTGTCCTCTCAACCAGAGCCTGCCAGCCAGAGCTGTAGTTACACCAGCTTGCTGCATGCTTACTTTCCTTCAGGCTGAGACCGGTGCTTTGCCAGCACTGGGGTCAGCAGCTGGTCAGGCTGCTCTGCCTCACGGGTGGCTGCAGGACACTGTGCTGGGAATTTACAGCCTCTACCTGTATTTTCACTATAGGAGAACCTGAGCAGCATAGCACTTGTGCAAATGCAGCCTGGTTCTGACAGCCAAGGTTCTGTGCAGCCTGTTTGTGCACCACATTTGAGCTGGATAAGGCTAAGCTTGCAATCTCATGTGACTATTCCAAGCATTTCCCTCCAAGACTTAGTCTGCCATCAGTATGTCTCTTTAGAGGGCTGTGAATCACCAGCCTGTTCCCTCCTTTACTCTCTCACTTCACCCCACCCCTCCAGGCAATCACATAATTCCTTGCTCTTGCTGCTCCAGTTTGCCAAACTGCCCCTCAGTTTGTAGGCAGTTGACCATGGTCATTTTCTGTTACAAAGGGAACAGCACTTGCAAGAACAATAACTTGCCAGTCAGTCCACATAGCTCTTCTGACCCACCACAGGTACCTTCAAAGTCAGAACTATCCTAAAAAAACCTGTATTCTTAAAATAGTTTAAAATATATTTACACCTCAAAAAGTCACTTAAATAATGCATTAGTTTGTGATAGCTGCTAATTTTTTGAAGTCTTCACTAATGTACATATTTATGCACATAAAAATGTAATTATATGCTTTATATAGTCGTTTATCCTCTTCTCAGTCCAGCATGACGAGCTGCCAAGGTGCTGTCAGCACTGCGAAGCGCTGACGGCACGCGATGCCTGCTAGCTGCATCCAAGCACTTACAGAATGCACGTGTCAAGTGCTGCACATTTCCTGATGTCAGCACCATTTGCTCAACACATGACAAACAAAAGGACGAGTCTAGGCTTTCCTGCTGATCTTTTTTCTCCAGAGAATGGAGGTGTCTGTTCCTGAATCTATTAAGTGAAATACAGGTGAAGTGTTAAGATTACTGATATAAACTGAAGTTACTGCAAACCTACAACAGAAAACCTTCATAATTACATAAGTATAATAAATGATTCTCTGAGTCATCTGTAATTGGGAAGCATCAGTGAAATGCTTCTACCAACACAGCTGGGCCTGGAGCAAGCATTTATTAAAGCTGCTTAATCTGGGCTACTTAGCCATCCTTACTAAGGCTGAGTCTTTCTGCACCTTGTGTTAAAGCTAGAGAGATGAGCTATATACACACCAGCTGAAGGAGAGAGGGAAGATTATGAATCCCTGTCCTTGCAAGAAAAACTAGACAAATATATTCCCACTCTTATTTGGTATCACAGTAAGTTTGGCAACTCTTTGCCAAGGTTATTCAGTGTATCACAAAAACCTCCTTTAGCCTTCAGATTTGAATTTTGTTTTAACCAGTCCTGACTGGTCCAAGACATGTTATAGGAGTTTTCTGGAGCCATTAGCATCTAAGTATTTTCACAATATATTTTCAGCCATCTGTGAGCAGACTAATACAGCAGTACCAACAGGTTCTTCTGTCTCCATGACTGGATTATATAAATTCAATTACACGGTCCAGACAACTTTTTTTCTGAAGCATTTGCTTTACATCCCCATGCTGTGCATTTTATGTCTTTATGTGTAGGACAACGCTCTGTACTAACTTTGTGGTTTGCTTTTTCCTTCACACATTTAAATAATTAATTTTTGAAAATGTATGCAGACATCAGGACCAACTGCCTTTAATTAAAAATGAGAATGTTGAAGCTCACAAATTATGCCATTTTGAAATTATGTAATTACGTGATGGGTGGTGGGGAAAAATAAGACACATCCATGTATTAAAATAAAAATGCAGAGTAGCATTTCCTACCCTGATTTACATTTGATGAAGTTAACCTTTCTTTTTTTGTCCTATATCAATATTCTATCTAAGTCTACTCTATTTTAGATCCAACTGGATGTCTTTATTCACCCCGCTGTTAAGAGAAATGGATCCTGACACCAAATTCAAAACTGAATTTATGAGTGCTGCCACTCAAAAGCAAGGACCAAGCAGGGGTGGAAGGATATTCGACTTTGGAAATATCAAAACGACTCAGATAAAACTGTGTGCAAATGTAGGAAATCAAAACAGCAGATTTGTACAAACACTGAAATAAGGCCCTCAGCTCCTTCTGTCTCTTGTAGCAGTAGTATAAATCCTTTCCATTGGGAGGATTTTCCCCTTTCATGATTTGAAATGCTGGAGATGTGTGAGACAACGGAAGGAAGGAATTTAAGGTTCGGTACAATCATGAGGGACAAAGAGTGAGTTTTCCCTATCCTGTAGGTTTCACAGAGATATCAATGTTGCTAAGAGTTTTGCTTTGGAAATAATCCAAACTCAAAATTCAGCCACGAGGTGTGTACTATCACTGGGAAAACAGAGATACAGGCTTGCCAAATCCTCCCAAGAAAGCCACCTCCAGCTTGTGGATGCACACCTGTGTGTGCCTTGTGGTGTGTGGCTGCCAGATGTGGTCCAACAACTCAGCAGGCACAGTTATGTCAAAATTATTGTAATTCTATTAAACATTAGGGGGGAAAAGAAAGCAATACAATTAATAAATATTTAAGGTCCTCAGAAGACACACAACTGAAACAGGTCATTCATAGCAGGGCCTGAGAATACCCCCAAGAAGGAAATCAGTCAGTTCCTCCAATCTGCTTGCCTGAAGCAAATGGACAAGGAATGATACTGATGTAGAGGAAAAATAGGTCAGTTTTATCCCAGTTATTTTATGCAGCTACTTTCTATGATAAAGATTTCTAGTGAGGCAATCTCAATTTCTGTATGGTACATTATATATTCCACTCATTCATCTGCTTTCTAAGATGAAAGACCTGAGTGACTGCACTGTTTTGATAGAGTATTAATTAATGCATAACACTCCAGTGTTTAATTTAGCAATGGTCTAACCACATGATAGTCATAAATGCTAAATGATTATTCCTAAGCAAGTTCTTCCTAGAGAAGACCAAGAAAACATTGCATTGAAGATTTAAATGTATGAAATGTATGAACCCACAGAACAAATTAAGAGAGAAAAGAATTCAAAATACATTTTTTAAAAAAAAACTGAGGAACCTCAAAAATGTATTGCTGTTTACCACTTAGTCCATAAGGCTGGGAGAGCTGTGGACAGCAAATGCTTTATCCACAGCAAACACAGTTTCCCTTCCTTCTTAGCAGCTGGCTGAGAGGAACTAAACTTAGCAGGCCTGAGGTGTAGGAAACCAGATAGCACAGTGTATGGCTGGATAGGAAATACAGGGCTCAATGTGTTTGAGGTTAAGATTAAGCCCCGACTTCCTTTGAGTCTATTTTAAACGGTGGCAAATGATGGCATGCTTTCTTACAATAAAATGACAGATGATCAAAGGTCAAATATGATCTCTATGTCAAGCATTTGCAGAAGGACCTTTCTTTGGGGGACCGTGCAGGAAGCATTTTAACATGGTGTCTCATACTTCCTCTCATCTGTGTTTGTTCCAAACATACCAGTAACTGGGGAAAGCTGGATGAATGGCTACAGAGAACTGGCCAAGCAGCGTGTGCCTGCACAAGGAAAACAGTTGGATTTGGACAGAGGGAAGGAAAGACTACCACAGTCCCAGCTATTGCTCATGTGAGGAAAACAGTAAGACTGCATTAACTGTGCTCACACTTTCAGGGGCAGCACCTGGGACACAAAGATACCATATGTTGAGGCCATCTTCCCAGCCCCACTTCTGCAGGTAGCCAGAGATCAAAGCAGAAAAAGTGTAAAAAACAATTTGGATATTCTGCTTTTTTCCAGTTGCCATTTTAAATACAGTTTTGCAATGCCTATAGCAAACAGGATGCTTGACTCAGTGTATCATGCTGAATACAAATGTCACACTTGATAAATTTGCTAGCATTATATATTACCCATGACTGGTGCTGAGGCAGCCAAAGGAGGACTTCACCTTTACATGAAATTGAAAAACAAGAACACACAAGCCTTCATCACAGAAAGTGAGGGGGTACCTGACCACCACAGCCATCCTGTCTGTCTCAAGGCTCACTTCCTTCCCACCCTCTTTCTCATACCTAGAAATCTGCAGAACAAAAGCCTATGTTTGAAAATTCCTTTTAATCAAAATTTTCAACTTGCCTCAGGTAGTGTTGCAACAGTACCCAGCTCCAGCTCTGACCTGCTGCCTGCTGGCAGCTCTGTAGCTGCCCCTGCCAAATACTTGTCCTACTTCACTAAGGCAAAGGAAGATGTTATGGTTTATTTTTTGCTAAGAAAGATAACTGGGATCACTTTGCTTCTCTGAAAATCCACAAAACCCAATTTATTAGTTGCAGCAAGACTTGGAAATAAAACAACTTTTCAACTCACAGTTTTCTGAGGATCCTGCTGGCAGCACCTACTCTCATGAAAAATCAGTAATTCTTAAGTGCAGCTGTGTGGACTCTTAAAAAGCAGCATGAAGCTGCTTCCACTGAGATTTGACACTGGCTAAACAGAGCAGGGAGATTTTTTAAGTATAGAATAATAAATGTGTATTTGAATCAGAAAAGCTTTCTCTGATGTTAAATAGGTGAGAAATCAGGAGAACACTTTATAAAAAGCCATTGTGTTTTCTCTACACCCTGTCCTTCTGCTTCTAGCAGCACAGCCCATTTAAGTGGCTAACAGGATGCCAGTAGGAGTCCTGGGAACTGAAGGGCAGTTTTAGAATGCACACTATGGTTTAAACAGTGAGAGGTGAATATCCTCTGTGTTGTGCAGAGGAACACAGGTACCATTTCCCTATGACCTTTCTAGGAGCTGTTAGCTTCCCAAGTGATTCTGTGAGCAATATGGGAATATAGCCAGCCCTGAGTGTGACTGAAACCCGATGGAGATGATAGTGGCTACACCCTGTTACAGCCATGCTGGATGTCCCAGTCCTTCCATGACCAGAAGGAGGGGGCCACATCCTTCTCCTGCTCAGGCAGCTCTTGGCAGATGTCTCCAAGCTCCTACAAACAAGGAGGGCAAGGAGATGCCAGCCATCATATAGGAGCAAATTGGCACAGGTAAGAGGCATTTTACTCTCTGAATAAAAGAAACCCATCAGCAATGCAATCATTAGGAGAAAAAACATGAATAATCCCACCTAGATGCACATGATAATAAACCTAGCATCTGATTCACACTAAGATGTACAAACCATCGTTTCTGGACTAGTGACTAACATACCAGAAAACTTGGGATCAAAAAAAATAAGATCAAAACATTCTCATTCAATGTGAAGTATTCGTATTATCAGAATAATAGGAAAAAATAGCCAAGTTGCCATTTTGTGTGAAAGAACTATGCTGCTCAATAATTTTTAAGTTTGGGATTTCATAAAACCCAGCTTTTCTGTTGTTTTTTGTAATAAATAGTGAGGGCCCAGAACTGGACGCAGGATTCAAGGTGCAACCTCACCAGTGCCAGCTACAAGGACAAAGCATTTAGAAAACACTACACCATTTTTCAAGTATCCTAATTCCACCTTGTGTCTCTGTCTGAAAGCTTTTACTAAATCCAAGTTAAAATTACTTACACTTCTAGTTCCTGTAACTTGTTCTCTGGCAGTTCTAATGGGCAATTGACAAACATGAAACAGGGTAACTCAGCAACTCCCCTGAAACAGGGGATAGCTCAACAAAATATTGAGTCAGTTCTGGCCCATTCCTCTCAATTCTGGCCCATTTTGACAAATGTCAAAATGACAAGCAAGAGCAATTTGGATAAGGACAGGCTATGGCGATCAGAAGAAGCTGACACAGAAGATTCTGCTTCCTGGCGTCCCTGTCCCACATCTTGCTCTCTTCCTACATCATGACAACTGTTAACATTTCAGCATGCACACTACAGACCAGCATGAACAGTGAAACTGTGACGAAGAGAGGACACAAATATCTCAGCCCTCAGGTTTAGGAGATCAGCGGTATCAAGGCATTAATTCTCAGCTGCGACACAGCCACCAAGATATGTCTAAGAGCAGACAGAAAAGCTCAAAAGCTATCACAGTGAAAGGCATGGATGCTTGCAGGGCCACATTTCCTCATTGGCTGTACCCATGTGAGCTGACTGCCAGCAAAGAGCATCCACCTCCGGTTTTACCCCAGCAGGATGTCCCCGTGTGCCTGGGAGCTGCCTTTGCTGAGCTTGCCCCACTCCAGACTGTGGTGTAGGGAATGCAGAGTAGGGTCCTCAGGGTAGGAAGGGACATGACTGAGCCATGTGAGGCCATTGCAGCTGCTGGAGTGGATCCCAGGGCACAAACTCATGCTCCACCTTTGGTGCCAAAGCTAGTGCCAAGGCATTTCCCCTTACTGTGACCCCCTTCTGGTGGAAGAATGGAAATTCTTTTTCCCACAGGGGAGGCTGACAAGGTGAAAGCTGAGCTTTGACCCACATGTCTATGAAAAATTACATTCTCTATGTTCAATCACATAAACATTTTTCTAGTATTTAGACCACATTTTTGTTTGTAGGCTTTGTCAATGTAAAAACTTACCCAGAGCTTTCTGCAGTCACTTAGGATATGATCTCCTGACAGAACACAGAAGGTCTGAGGAAAGCATGGGGCCTTGGTTAAAAATAATTTATGCTGTTCAAAATAATTTACATAATTTAAAAAATATTCACTATATTGAAGCATATCAGACAGAATTCCCATGGTTTCACAAATGCTTCTTGAAGACTGTGATTGACAGCATGGTCTCCACAGAAAGACTTACCATTTTCAGGTGCTCCAGCTTTGATTCAGCACTGAGTGAAAGAGCACTGTAAATAATTAATATTGTTCTGTAAAAGCAATGACCAGATATTACATATATTTTAATCAGACCTTACGAGAAGGCTCAGTATTTTTATTCTGAACATTTTGAATACAGGCCTGGCTTGGCTTTTCTGGAGGAAGCACAAGGGAGTTGTAGACTCCCTTCTAATGTTGCCCCTACTTTGTGAAATGGGGCATGGGAAGATCTGCATCCCAGGGCAGCAGCCATCCTTCAATATGATATGCTATGACCAGGAACATAAACTTTAGATCTGAGAAAGTACTAAAGTATTCTGAAAGACTACACAGAATAATGGTGAAGGGTTTAATTCACACTGAGCCAGTGTGGCTGGAAGGATAAGCACAAGCATTAAAGCCCAGGAGTTCTCTTGCCAGCTCTGCCACTAAGTCCATGCAAATCACTTAATCTTCCTATTTGGTTACCCCTTATGCTAAAAGGGGAATGTTAATATTTATTTACCTTCCAACTCACAGGCATGTTGTGAGGATTAATTAGTTAATAACTGTTAAGTGCTTTGAAGATACAAGTGACTCTGCAAAATACTAAGTATTATTAACTAACATTAGGCTAATGATGCAGATAGGAGAGGCAATTTTTTCATTAGCTGTATCAAAGCAGAGCCCAGCATTCAGCATAGACATGCATGCTAGCTAGCGAAAAATTAACAAGGTTATGAGAAAGATTAAAAAATATAGTGAATTTATTTCCACTGGTCCACTGGAGCATTAAAAAAACCCCACAAAACCAAAACAGAAAAAAACCCGATCAAACAGCTGTGCAATTCCTGACCTAGCAAAACCCTGCCTCTATTAATAAACTCAAGACCACATTCTGAAAGCTGTTGCTTTGCACCTTGATTAGTCATTTCCAATATGCAAAGTGTTATGGTTTTGAGTTAGTGGCAATTTCCACTCCTCCATCTTGCTCTGCACCTGTGAAAATAGTGGCACACAGCTTAAGATAGGCAAGAATCAAATGCAACATGCAGGCCTTATATAATAAAATGTCACAACAAATTTTCTTGGCATTAATTTCTATCAAACTTTGTGAGTAATCTGGACACTTCTGGTACAGCTGAGTGAGAAGGGTGGTTTTGCATTCAGACAGATCTCCTGTTACAAAGGAAGGACAGCCTGAGGTTTTTGAGGGCTGACTGCTCATGAACAGGGTGCACCTCTGCTTTATGCTACTGTTATAATTCTAGCAAAGAAAGATGGTAAAGACACAGCCTGGAAAGTTGAGACAGCAACTAAAATAACTTCGGAAGATGCTTCCTCAGAGCAGCTGTCCACATAGCTCCACTGAGGAAGTCAGGTGCAGCTCCTAAGAGCCATCAGTAGCTTCCACCTGTGGACCTAAATCACTTGCTGCTTATACAGAAAGACCAGGAATTCCTCAGTTTCAAATATAACCAAGCATTTGATTGATATTTGCAAACAATTTACAATTCAAGTATATAACAGTATTCATGTCTATCTTATTATCTTGTATGATTGTCAATACTGTTACAGGTGCACAAGGCAGCATTTTCTCAACTCTCTTTTTTCACTTCTCTGCCTGAGCCAGCAAACTCAGTTTTGGTTCTTTCTTTTTTTTAATTACTTCAGTGGTAGCAGAGGTGGGTAAACACAAATGATTTTAGGAGGGAAAGAAGATAACACTCCATAGACCTCTTTTTTAGTAAGCCTTCATAAAACTGTTCTCATCCTTGACAAAATTGTTAACTTCTATTATCTCATTACATCCTTGTACAGAAGAAAGATTATGAGACAGAGCAACATAGAAGTTGAAAATGCTGAGAAGATAGAAGGATACCATTTATCTCCAAAAATCTGCAAAACTTCTTTTGAAAGTTACAGAAACACCTTAAGCCCTGGCACTGTGAACGTCTGTTGGCAGACACAAGATTCATTGTGAGGCAAAGATGACTTCATCTACCCACAGACTTCTTTAGACTGAAGACAGCAGCTCTCAAGCAGGTGGATGATTAAGGAAGCAACACAGCCAGGCTCTGCTGCACTTGTTTGACCCAGCTGAGGAAGGAGGCAATTCCTCTACTCTCACTTCCAGATTACAAAGCTCAGAGGCAGAATGTGATTCTCAGAGGTACAGATTTGACACAGCTTGAGAAGTCTCATTTCTTTCTGTATTACAATGTGCTAAGTCCTTTGAGGATCCATACCTTGCACTCAGTTTCCCAGGTACTCTCCTCCTGTGGAAGGTGGGAAAAATGCCTTTGTGAAGCCATCCTTTCAACAACACTTTTGTCAGAAGAGAAGCAGCTGCTGCAACTAAGGTTGGGAGAAGAGTTTCTGAGCCAAGTGAAAGCTCCTGAAGCCTGACATTCAGTTACAAGGCCTTGTACAGCAGGATAACAAAATGTAATTAACCATTAGGTACATTAAGTTATTGTAAAACTTAAATAGAGCAAATATCTTCAACAACTGCATCTCAACACAGGAAATAGAGAGGTTGAATTTCACATTTCAGTGTAAGGCTCAAGTAGTGGTGACTGTCAAGGAAGCTTGACATTTCAGTAGTCTTCAGATGATCAAGTTCTGTTTTCAGATATTTACAGTATGAATAAAGAATATTGATTTGAAGTTAAATTTTATGTAACTCAACCCTGAATTTATTTATCTTAGCAATATGTGGGGATTTTTCCCTTCTAAAATACAGTGAACAAAGACTATTTTGCATGTTAAAAATATATCCATTGTGACATGCCTCTTCCTGCATCTTGTTTACTAAACTCTAACATTAGCTCAAGATTTCTGTTTGACTGCACATCATGAATATACCTACAATCAACTTAAAACACTGGGGAGGTTAAAAACATTTAAGCAAGAACAAAGGCCAAATACCCACTCTAAATATCTTGCCCTCTGGACATACTGTTGCTTAACCAATTTCCACAGGGGTTTTACTTTTTCTGCTGAAATTGCTGGCTATTGTTTGACACATAGTGTTGGTCTCAAAATACTATAAATCTGAAATGCTAATGTGTTTTCCACTATGTGTGATTCCTACCAACCAAATAGATCATCCACAGTTACTTTTATCTCAAGCCAAGTCTAGCAAGGGCAAAACAGAGTCTTGCTTGGCTTCAGAGCTTCTTCCGTTAAATTCCCTGCTTTTTCAAACTCCAAAGCAATCACAGGCTGACAGCACCATCCTGGATTTTATTTTGCAGTATTATGAGCCCCTCTTCCTTACACGTGGAGAATCAGAGGGGCTGGGATCCTTCTCGAGGCAAGGAGGCGTATTACTCGCAGGCTGCCTGACAACAGGAAAAATTGCTTTTTCTTTCTGAAACACACAGTGAAGGGGCAGCTCAGCCAGTGCAGAGGCTTCTACAGAGCCTCTGGGAAGAAGAGGAAAAACACTTCATGCTCCTTGCCAAGATGTTTTAGATGCTAAGTGGAGCAGCAGCAAACCTGAACCAAGCGTCTAAACCCTCACAAGCCAGCCATACAAACAAGGAAAACAACCCTTCAGGAACAGATTTTTTTCAAACAACCCATAGCAGAACAAGCAAATGCACATTGTTACAAATAGTATCACCTCTTATCATATGTGAACCAGACATGCTGCTGTTTAAAGGATGAAAAAATTGGTTCTCGTGAGCACAACATCCAGTGCTTCAAAACCTGCTGAATTACCAATGCATCTTCTACATTTTGCAACGAAGGCACGCACTCAGCTTCAGCACACACAGCTCAAGCGAGCAGATCCAGCACGCTTTAAATTATTTTGAGCAGATCTGGCACAATTTTTTGCAGTTCAAAAGAACCTGCCACAGCATCCACAGAAGATCTGCAATCGCTCACTTCAGTGTCCTGGGCACAGAGATGCTGTGAACACAGTACAAAGTCAACGCAAGCATATCATAACTCTTGTCGACATTCTGACAGCTCCCAAGGCCAACAGCCAAACACTGTAATTCCTACTAGTGTTGCTCACAGGCTAAAGAAACACAGTGTTACTTGGAGGGCAAAGGCATTTTTCCATTTTCTTGCATAGCTGATTTTACATATAAAGTTAACATTAAGCATCTGACTAAAACTGGTCAGAGAACACCATATTTTCTCTGGAGAAAAAGAGTTGTAGCATTTACCGTGGCTAAAATCCAAAGTAACATCAAAGCGCTCTTGTATCCAGGGCAGTGGAAAAAGATCCATCAGCATTCAAGACACCAATCTGCCAAAGCTCCTGCCTACCAATTGCCGTACAGAAATTTTGTGGTAAGACCCACAGAAGTCCTCATCTCTAACTCTGAAGAATTAACAGGGCAGCAATGAATGATTAATAATAATTTTGATACTGTTTTGTTGTTTCATCATGTAGCAGCTATGCACTTTGGAAAACGAGATATAGGGGAATATGTAATGCTACAGTGATAGCTGCTTACAGCAGGGTCATGAGATTTATCAAACACTGTTACAACAGTTGTATTCAATTTTGTGCATACAGAGGTCATTAATAAGTAAGATTCAACAATTATAATAAACCTTGAAAACAAATTAACTGGTTGATTTTCTTCTTACTGAGTCCATATATTTCTCATTTGTTCTGGCTGGCAGCATAGCAACCTATTAGTTAAGAGTGGCTTGTTTGCTTTCTCAGGGCTGTTGTCCAGATGTCTAAATGCATATATCATTACATAAATTAAAAGTTTAAAATCAAAATGTTTGTTGACATCAGAGTGTAAATTCATAGAATATGGAGGGTGGGGTGGTGGTTTTTGGGGAGTTTTGTTTGGTTGTTTTTTTGAGTTCTGGGGTTTTTTGCTGACTAGAAATAAAAAATGTTACATAAAGGAGACAGACATTCAAACAGTGAAAATCCACATCAACATACTGAGTTTATTACAGAACAGCTCGCTGGAAATTATTGGGTACTAATCTTTTAATACTGCAGCTGATCCTTGGTCAACCTGTTACAAGAGCAAATTGCCATTCCCAGCTGTGCCATACTATAAGAGGATAAACAGAGTGGCCCTTAGGAACAACCTATTTCAAGAATATCTCCTCAATCTTTTACAGCTAATCAGAGTGACATTAACAGAAGGAAAGCTGTCAGAAGGGACCATATGTAAATATCCATCCAACTGGATGCAGTAAACCACTGACTACTTTTTTTTCTTTAAATGTAGTAAGATATTGAAAACTCACTATTAAAAGACTGCAGAATTAAGACTCAGATATCAAACATACAAAAAATCTGGGCCTAAGCACTTAGGAGAGTCTCTTCCCTCTCTCATTGCAATAAAGCCATAGTGGAGCTCAGGGGGGAGTTATGCACCTTAGTGCTCAGCCTATTTCAAGGAAAACATGGTGGACTACCTACATCTGAAGTTGCAGTGCCAACCAGAGCATGACATACCTTTGGGAATCCAAATCTGGATCTTACCAGCTGCTACATAAGATAAATTTCCACCGAAACAAGTTGTGATCAGCACTTTTTAATTCCACAAATGCATTTTCTCTTTCAGTTTCTACAACTTTCATTTTCATTCGCACTTACGCTATCCTTGTGCTTCCGTCACAATTTCAAGGTGACTGCTCTAAGTCACAACTGAACAAGAACCCCCCTCTGCACTCACAGCAAGTCTTATCTAAAAAAAGGCTGTCACCATTTGTAAGCTTTTGAAGAAATACTTACTGTTTGCACAACACCTAAAGGTATGGGACCGCCAATCTATCTAAGGTCTTTGGCCACTACTGCAAAATAATTACTTTAAATTTATAATTCTTTTGCTTTCTGTTGCCTATGGAAATGTGTATTCATACTAGATGTCAGATGACTAAACACCATTTCTTTTTATTATCCCTACCCCATTCCAAGATGACAGTATAGAGTAACAGCAGAATCACACCATTTATTTAATGTACTACAAGATGGAAAATAGCCTCCCTCATTTCCCAAAACATTTATGGAGATAAACAAAAGCTTCTGGAGAAAACTGTTTTACTGTTATCTTTCCAATAATTACAGAAATATGGACTAGACAATTTTTAATAACCTCGTATATGGGCAGGGCCAAGCTCTGTGTAAGCCATCCTGATGCTTCTACACTCTAACCCACTCTTCTGGGCCAAAACAGAAGAAGGAAAATATATTTCTCCAGAAATAACCACTCCCAAGGCAGCACCCACCCCATGGTGTGGACAGGAAGGGCTGTGTTCCCTCCCTGCTCCCTCCCCACCACAAACAGTTCGGCTGCATCCACCTAGCGTGACCCAGGCCAGTGAGCAGCTGAGTGTTAATTGCTATCTCTCTGGTTTTGTTTTACATAGTGTTAGTACTCACACTGTCGGTTCCTGCTGGAATTACAACCTGAAAAGGGAGTGGAGGGACACAAAATATCTTGACATTTGACTACTGAAAACTGGGGAGTGATGTTAATCATTGAAAATATCTGAGTATATAAGAACTGCTAATAAAACAAGTAGCTGAATATAATTTGTACATATTTTCCATTACTTATGCCAGAGCTAGATCTAAAAGCTGGCACTAAAGAACACTTCTTCTTACCAGTTTTACAAGCTCTTCCTTGGCACACGTGCCCATTACAGCACAGACCAAAGGGCTTCACAGGATGGACAGGCATTAAATGCTTTTTTTATCCCTCACTCACTAACATCTTCAACAAAACAGGTAGATCCATCTTTGGCCTTCTACCTGCGTAGGGAGTATTTGGCCAACCCTCAGTTTATGAGTCCAGTGTGAAAGCAGCCAACATTACAAAATAATTTGAGCCCCACAGACAGTCCTTCCAGTCAAAACCGTGTTTCCTTCTGCTGATGCTGCCAGAATCACCGGAAAGGCCTCTCCAAACCCACAGAAATTACTTCCCTTTCGTGCCAGTGCTTCTCCATGTGCAGGAGGAAGGACAGTCTTGTGGCTCACAGAGACTTGGCTGTCAGCATGTGTGCCTTCTATTCCTGGTGGTCACCAACTTCTCTTGTGACTTTGGGAGAGTTATCAAACTTCTCCACTCACCAAAATGTCTGTCTGCTATACAATATAATTCAATTTTGCCCTTTAATGGAAATACCTTTGGAAAATTTAATAGCTTGGAATAGATGGGAAGCAGTGTAAGAGTTAAAAACACTGTTATTTTCATGGTGCTATTATTTAGTGGCATTCCAGTTCTCAGCTGAGTAAAATTTTCATTGCATATATTGTGTCTTTATGTCTGAATACTGTCTACGGCGTCAACGCACAGGGAGGTAACTATTTAAATATACCTACTGTTCTGCACCTGAGGGAGGAATGTGGCATGTACAACCAAAGCAAATATCTTGACCTCACTCCACCTTCATACTTACGGTAATTTTCAAGAATAAAGACAGCAATACTGTTTATATGTATTTCTTGTAAATCCCTCCCCAGGCAACTGCTATCAGATCAATATTCCACATCAAACAATTACTAAAAGTTTCCAACACCTGCCTCATTTAATTGTAATTAGATGTATTTCCAGACCCCACCAGCACAGTGCAGTGTAACAGGTGTCCACCTGAGTGACACAACTCACACAGCACAAAGGAAGGAGAAGCTATATTGGTACATCCTTTTACTCACAATTCCCAGTGCTAACATGGATTTTGACACAAAACCAAACAATGTGCAGGAACTTTGTGATGTTGCTCCCCTGCAAAGATGAATACAAAGATGACACACAAGGAGGTGGCACACTGGCCACATCCTAAAATATTTTCTGCAGGTTAGAAACAATTGTTTTCAAAAAAGTTTGAATTCCACTAATAGACAGAGGTACCAGGGAGGCTTCCACTGACAGACTTCAAACACTGTATATTTGATTCAAAGCTGAAGGCAGCTGCTTTGTGAACCCAAAGTGAATCAATCGCTTCAATCTTGACATTAAAGAAAAAATGTTTCCTTATGCAAATAACCAGGCAACCTTGAACTGGAACTTGTAATTAATTTCAGAGCTCATGTTCTCAGCCTTCCTCAACAAAACAAATTTCAGGTGGCTCATCTGAACACCGAGACTGAAATAAACTCAGTCTGAATGAGAGGTAAAAAAAAAAAGTTGGAGACATAATTGCTTTTCATTTTTCTCTTCTGCTCTGGGGCTGCCTAGCTTAAGGGCTGCTATAACAATGCAAGAAGTGATGTCATCCCAGGGAATTTTTTTTTCAGCAAAAGTACTGTATTGATCACCATTATCTATGACTAGCCACTCAGTTTCAAAAATAGTTCTTATTAAATTAAGCACTGGATTACAGGTGTCTTTTCACGTTTTAATTTCTCAGATAGAAGCAAAGTGAAATTGCCATCTAAAACATTTTGCTGCCTTGTACTACTATTCACAATTTTCTACTGAAATTATTCCAGATCTATTGCAGAAATACTAACTCTGGTTTTGTTCATAGATCTCCTGTGCAGAAGTTTTGCTCCTGCAAGGCCACTGTGCACAGAATTATCTTGAAATACCATGTGCACTGTGAGTATGCTGGGTGTGCAGGAGGAGGTCAATAGGTTTTGTGCTGCACATTACCATCACTGAATACTGATGTAATTAGGGTATATCCCCAAGTATGAATAAGCTACTCAGGTCTGATTCTCTGCAATTGTAACACAGCTACAACACTGCTGTGTTGGTTGGTGTTTCCTAAGCCATAGTCAAATGTGTACACAGTTTTGTGTTCTCCTTTCATGCTATGATAGCAACAGCAACTCAAACTGTCCTGTTGTTTGACTGAAAATCTGGATTATGTAAAAATGAAGTTCTTTCTCACCCAAACTAGTACTAACAGCACTGCTTTCAAGCTAGTCGCCCCCTCCAATGAAAACTGGTTTGTTCAGAATCCATTTAATAATTTTCCTGCAGCTAAAGGGACAGCTCTGTGGAAGAAAAAAAAAATATGGAAACTGTTAATGGGATCAAGCTGTTAATTTTCATTGTCTTAGCTCCCAGAAGCTCTAAGAGCCAACATGGAGACTACAAGAGAAACTCGGCTGTCAGAACTGATTTCAATGCAGCAGTGCGAGCTACCATCACTAAAGAAATAGAGTTGTTTTCATTACACAGTTTGAGATGTTATAGGGACCTTTCTTTTGCGGAGGACAAGTTGACAATCAGAACCACTAGCAATTAATATTTTTCCTCCATATGCATTAAATGCCTTGTCAATGACAAGGAATGCTCATTCCAGAGGGTCACATATACTACACAGAGCGTGAACATACAAAGATCCTTCATGTGTCTTTATCCCACCCAAACTGAAGGCTCATTAGAACTGTCCTGATGAAAACAGTTCTATTTTTATCATTTGTCCAACACTTTTTTTCATTTGAAAAACTTTCCAAGAGATGTCACATAATCTCCTGCTGTTTACTGATTAAATTAACTATCAAATACAGTATTTAAAGTCTGATTAAAGGAAGTTGTTCAAGCTCCTCCTCTTTACCTCCGCACTACAGCTAATAAACCCCAACAAATTAAAACCCACAAACTCAATTATTGTCAACAGAAATGGGCAATAAATTCTCCTACTTTACAATCAGCTAAGGAAAATTGAAAACAAAATGTTCTCCCTCTTACAAAGATACAGTGTAGTTACAGGAATATAGAAGGAAGCAGAAGTTTGTCTGCCAGACATTCCTAAAGAGTAATTAGGTGTAGGGACCACATTTGAACACAGTCTGAGAACACTGATTCTTTTGCTTGAAGTTCTCAATAACTAAAAATTGCATTAATTAACACCTGAGGGAATATTCATGCATTTTTCATACACAAAAACAATCTGCATGCAAATGCCATCCAGACTGTCCCCAAGTGACTCAATCTGACCAGAGCCAGTCAATAAAGAAAGGGCTTTTCAGCCCTTAGACTTGCCCCCAGAGACAGCACACTGCAGGCACGAGGGTAAAGGAGTTTGAGTTGGCTTAGGTTACACTGATTCATGAGGCCAGTGCCTACTGAAGGACAAACCAGCTGCTGAACACATTCTGCTTTAGTGCAACATCTTTTCCCAAGGTAGCTAGTAAGTTGTTGTTTTTTTAAAAAGTGAATAAAAATTGCCTGTTTCACTAGAAAGGGAAAACATCTGACATGTTCTTAGGAAAAAAGCTGTGAGAAATTATCAGGAGATAAGCAGTTTAAATAAAAACATTGAAATGTCTGTATGCACACAGATAGAAGAGATAGGCTGCTTTACCCTCTCAGCTTTGATATTTGCTGGCAGATGTTAATTTTCTTTCTCTTAAAATGAGCACTTCTGAAAGGAGATTGCCTATAGAGCCAAACAGAAATTAAGCACATTAGTCAAAATGCCCCAAATTTTTACATCTCTTCTTCATATCTCCATCACACATTTCTAGTTTTTCTAATAGGTCTTTAAGACCTTACACTTTATATTTAGCAGCTGATACACAACTGTAAACTGAGGTTCAACAACATGATCCATGAGTTTAATTATGAATATGGTGTATTTCCTCACCCTGACACTTTAAGACAACTTAATGAAATATTTATCACTGATTTAAACTCTCAAAGCTGAACTACATTTGTGTCTTAACTTTATAATTGTCTGGTGATGCATCAAAATATGCAATCCCTAAAAATGGAAAAAACCTCCAAAACACTCTCTGGCAGGTCAGTAGCTTTAAAAGTATAACTGACAAAAAGTAAAATCCCCTTACAAACTGTTCTTGTTATTTTGTACTGAATTGATCACTGTCTATGTACATTAAGCACTGACCCCTTCTGATAAGATCCCAAACACATGCAGAACACTTTAATCCCATATATGCCACTTCACAAATCCCTCAAAAAATGGAAGAGTGGGTTGCTGCCTAACGTAGCAGCCTGCAACGGGGGACAAAGTGCTTCAAGAATACAAGTTAATGACCTTTAGTCCCATGCTGGCTACTGAAACATCTAAAAAGGTCCTTGAACTTCAACTTTTGGAAAACAATGCTAGCTGTGAGGAAGCAGCTCATGCTCTAGACCTATTCCAACTCTGATGCCCAGCTGAGGGTCTGGACAGAGCCCCCATGGAGAGCCCAGTGCATGGAGGGATGCTCTTCCCATGGCCTCCTCTCCCTAAGGAGGCACTTGAATGACTTTCGTACAAGCGATTGAAAGCCATCAAGTCACTAAGAACTTCAAAACTGAAGCTTACTTAAGAAGGATAGAGAGGTAGTGTCCCCCTTCTGCAAAGCACCTTATAGAAGGAACCACAGAAAGGCTTTTGTTGAATTTGGGTAATTTTTTTAAGTAAGGCCCATTCTCAACGTGTGCATCCCTGTGTTTATACTTCAGCTATGAATAAGGTATACTTCAAAGTTAAATAAAGTTTCAAGTAATTCCACTAAATGACAGCTTCTGGGGGTAGAGAGAGATGCTTTGAGCACTGGCTACTTACCAACCAGCTTTGACCTCGAACTCCAACCCTGGTACCTTTACATGGAGTAAATCACCTAAAAGTTGACTTTTGGCCTCTGGGAAACTTTCAGAACTTCGGGGATCTTAGATGTTATTTGACTTGTTTCTTACAGCACAATGGGAAATTAAAGGAGATGAACACTCAGAATGACTAAAGAGGATTAATGCAACTAGCAAGAATGAAATATCCAATTATCTGTTCAAGGTTTCTCATGAGAAGTTCGTGTGGCCAGACAGAGCATCAGATTTCAGCCCGGAATGCTTATTTAAGCTTTTGCATTTGCCTACATTCTTCATTTAGGCTCAAGATTGTTTAATGCAGGCATCCCAGTCTCAAACTCCAACAGAAAACATTAACAGACTCGAGATTCTGGGGATCAAATGAGCTGTCCTGCTGACTGCTAAAAGGCCATCAAAAACCTCGTCTGTGTGTGCATTGCAGCCCTAAGCAACCTACAGCAGTAAATGACTGTGTGTGATACATGTTACCATACATTTGAATTATTCTATTGTCAATTAGTGTCTCAAGCAATAGGAAGCCCTTTGGGGAGATTTCTGCCCTGCCAGTAAGAGATTGTTGACCTTCAGCCTCGGGTTTCATTGCTCACTTCGATCACACCTCTCACTCCCCTCGCCTCCTGCCCACCTCGGCGGTGGGAAGCCCTTGGCACGCCCACAGCCTGACCACAGCAAACATGTCGCGACTCGGCTCCTTCCCTCGCTCCTTCACAACCCGATCCCTCCCTCCATCCTCCCATCCCGCTCCCTCCCTCCATCCCGCTCCCCGCCCAGCTCCCCCCGCGCTCTCCCGGCCCTTCCCTGAGGGCGCCGGGTCGGGCGGCGCTGGCGGGTGCGCCCCCTGCCGGGCCGCGCGGGAGCCCCAGCCGGCGACGGGCCGGGAAAAACCGAGCGAAAACCAGGGAAAAACCGAGGAAAAGGAGCCGAGAACAGAATCTGCCACTGCAGCGCAGTGGGTTCTTAGTGTTCTCCGAGAGAGAGATACACTCCTTACTGGCAGTGTTAGATACTGCTCTATTAGGGTGTGAGACACTACTTCCAATTAAAAATAAACTGGGAGAAAAGGCTAAAAACAATAATCAAGAAGGAAGCCAAATTTCTTCTAAGAGATGAAAGACTATCTTTCAGATTAATATTAATTTATCCCAGCAGGCAGCTTTGGCAATCAACCTTTTTTAGAATATGATTGATTTCCTGCTTCCATTAGGTTTCTTCTCACAATGTGGTATTATCTTAATCATCAAACCAAGAGAAAAATCTCTACCAATAAAGTGCACGATATTTCAACAAGCACTGCTGTAGGCCAAGGGCTTAATTTTTAATCAGAATGTTATTTGTATCATAGCACAACTGAAGCTACACGCTGAACCATCACAGCAGTCCCAGGGAGCTCAACACCTACAAGACAAGAAAATAGCAGGACCAGAGATGCTGGGGAAGGACACATATAAGATCAGTAGCAGAAGGGAGATTGAAATTTCCATCTGCAAGACACTCTCATCTACAGAATCACACTGTTTCCCATCAAAATGCCATACTGTGGAAATGGGTGCCATTAGATTACAGACCAACAAATGCCTCACAGCAAGGTCTGGACATTGAGTACAAGTCTGCAGGAACAAGTGAGAATACTGAATAAAACTCTTCCTTCATCTGTTTTTTCTCTAGGACAGAGAAAGCAACTGGAGAAGCAAACTAAAATCAGATACTCCTTAAGGGACCAGGCAGCAATATTTGATGTCTAAGCCAAATTAACTTCAAGAGGATGGGGATGGCAGTGTCGTGACTGATTCAGAAGTGCTCCTACTCCAGCACTAATTCCCTGTGGAGAAATGCAACACCACACTTGCATCTTTTTTTCTGCTGCACAGCATCTGCCAAACTCTGGCTGATTGGCAAAAGGAAAATGAAACGTTTATGTGGCAGATGGATCAGATCTGTGCACTGTCACTCATTCATTAGTACAGATACTTAACAAGGATAGGTTACGTATTGCTGCCACCCCAGAGGCAGAAGGCTTTGTATGAGCAAGTCATGGAATTTTGGGGAGTCCAGGAATTTTCCACCCTCACATCACAACCTTTCCTTAAGCCAGAAGGAGTAATTTCAGAACTTCTGTTATGCAGAAGATCACTGTGGTGATGCATGAGTCAGAATTTTATTTCCTTCCTCATCACCACCAAAATTTGCAATTACATCTCAATCTTTCTTACCTACTGAAGCCTTTACAAAATCTGTCCAGCTAGTGAGAAATCAGAAGCAACAAACTTGGGAAAGGAATTCTAAAATGTAGATCTTTCCTGTATACTGCAAGCAATCTTTGCACTGACAGTAAAAACCTTCACGTTTGAGACACATACAGAATCAGAATTGCTTTAGAATTTATTGTGCAAAGGTGACTTTTTTTATATGCATCTATTTTCAGAAGAATTACTTCAGAGCTACTGCCATGATTGAGACAGTAATCTGTACCACCAGGATTATTTAGAAATCCTATTTGTAAACCAAGTCCTATTAAAACACCCCAGCCTCTGAACTTCTCCTCCTTTAGTCAGTTATTGCCCAGCCCCAACTATTTGAAAGGCTTGCTTAGGTTTTTCACACTGGAAGGAATGAATGTGACAGATACAGACACACACTGAAGCAACTTAATGAAGCTAATGGGCATGCAGTTATCAGAGGAGGCCACAAAAGGAGCTAAGAGTGTGGACTTAAAAATCCATGAAGCTGTACTATGTTAACCTAGTAGGTTTAGGTAGAGCAAACATAGACAAATCCCCTGTAAAAGTGGTATCAATGCAATGAATGGAACTGCAGGGAGACGCAGAGGTTGTTGCATCTACACAGCAAGCCAGTTAAAGTTAACAAATCTGTTTAGTTAGAGAAAGCAAAATAGCCCCATTCCCAAACTGCAACACGCGTGGCACAGAGGCATGGGGAAGGCTGCACGGACATGCTATCGCAGAGCCAGGGCCAACAGCAATTCAACAGCTCCCTTCCAAGCCAACAGATTCCGTGGTTCAGTGATAAAAACATGGCTCAGCTGGGCTTATCCTGCACTGTTATAAAGTGCTTTTCCTGTGCTGTGACGGTAACCGCAGGGAATGAACTCGAACGCTGAGCCTGACAGCCATGCCCCTCACAAATGGGTGTCACAACAGGACAGCAGATGGCACTGCTGGAATGCAGTCCGAGCCTGCACGCTTCTGCAAACACTGCCCGGAGGAGAGATGGCTCAAACACAAATTTGTAACACTTAAAACCCATGGCATTTGCTTTAGGGAGAGCGCGAGTGCTTCCATATCAGAGCCTCTGCGAGAGCTAAACTACAGGTCAAGTATGTTAACAAAGGTTTAGTTTAAAATGGCAGAACCCATCCGAAAAGGTCATCTACTGTACTCCCACCTTGCAAGACAATGGCTTTTGCCAACCCCTACTTCAATGGGATGGGCACCAGACATTCCAGTTCACATGAGCCTAGGGGGGACAAACCGTTCTGGATTTTAGCGTCAGTACCACCGACACATTATTTCTCTACCTCCTTTGAGTTGGCATGGGAAAGCTCTGCAGCCAGAGAAGTTCAGGGTTCCAAGAGCATTCAAGTAAAAGGCCATTCTGGAAGCTGTTCCAGCTGATGCTGCACAAAGGAGATGCACAAATTTGGTGCAAAGAAGAAATGGTCTTATACGTGTATATACAAAAATAGATGTAAATGCATATGTGTATACACACTACGGGTGTTCTCTAAAACTTAAACAGTACATAACAGACATCTCTGTTAGCCCTTTAGCAAAGAAGATGCAATGTCTAAGAGTTCAGGTGCACAAAATACTCAAGCATTTTAGTTGCCAAAACACAGACAATTTTTACCCTGAACAAATATTGACAAAAGAAGTAATACTTCTACACATTTTCAGACACCAAGAAGGCTTAGAAGCTACACCTAAGTTATACACCAGGACTGTCAATATTCCAAAATCACTCTCTGTTAAATATCCAGCTCTTATCAATTATGTTCTCCACAACATACAGTTTAGGATCAGTATCTTGTTTTAATTCAAGTCCTAAAAGCCATTCCCAAGACAACTCTGGCATCAGAAGGGGAAGCATTTAAAAATTACACTTCCTTGCACAGCAAACAGCCTGGAGGTTGAGACACCCATGATATTTTAGTAATTTATACATGGCAGTATCACTTACTGCAACACACTTCTTGCTGTACCTTACTCAACTGTTAAATATCAGAAAGGCACGAAGAGAAAGCTGTCAATACATGCTGCCCATACCAGCAAGTGCAGCCAGCTCAGAGCCGTGAAGCAAGGCAGGAAAGGACAGAAGTCACCTCAGCCTGGGCCTCTGAAGGCTAATTTGGGCACCAGGCAGGCCCACAACCCTTGTCACGTGGGAGTGCTGGGCATCAGGAATGCTTTAGCAGAAGGGAAAGCTGCCAAGGGGCTTTCAGCACACAGCTCACCTTGCACAAGCAGGTGTGCCAGGCAGCTTGGGCCAGCCTGGTGCCACTGTAAGGAATGCCCCTGCTGCAGCAGGCATATCCTGCCAGGAAGCCCACCACAGCCAAGAGGGAAGGACACACACTGGCAGCACTATTTCAGATCTCATGTCATTTCTGCAGTGTTTTCTAGTGTTAATGGTACTGAACAGCTGTCACACTCCACATACATTTTGAAGTGAAAACAAATCATCTACCCCTTTTCCTTCTGGGCTCTTCTTACAGAGCACTTGGAGTTAAAGCCTCAAGTCAAACTGAACATCAAATTGTTCACTTAGTCAGAAATCATGCACTGTGCATCTAACTCTTCCATTACTTAAAAGAAAGCTTCTAAGTCTTATGTTAAAAGAACTATATTTGCAGCAGAGACAAGAAAAATTTCCCCTAATTTGTTTACAATTAACATTTGAAGGATTGGTGTGAAAAACTCAAAAGGAGTTGTCAAAGCTGGCTGCTAACAAGCTGTTAGTAGCATAGCCATGCTACACATGCAGAGTAAATTAAGTCAATTACCTTGAAAAGATTTTATATTGATCCTTTGACTAACAAGTAAGATTAGCAACAAAGCAAGATCAGCAGTAATACAAGCATGTTGGTCCCTGATTATTAAGAGTTCTGTCACACAACGTACACAGGAGCATATTATTGGCTAATATTGTTCAATGAACAAGCAAGAATATTAAACATGTGGTCTTCCATTAAGCAATGAGACAGTTTTAAACAGGATGACAATTGACTTACCTCAAACTGTTTTCAAGTACCAGTGTAATAGCAAGTCATACTCTAGTCTGAAACCTATTTTTAGATCAATTGCCTTCAATTTTTTACATTGAGTATTATGCATATAATGCAATAAGGAAGTGTCATCTATCAGATCTTGAAAAAAAAAAACCACTCAGCACACTCCAGCCAAATAAGGAAACAAAGATTTATTAGAAACTGGTAGTTTTATAGAGCTAGATAGGTAAAAATACATTTAAGAGACAAGAATACACAATTGAACACACTCATCACCAAGGCACATAATAAAAATCAAATCTGAAACAGCTCATGTTTTCAACATTTGAAAGGGTCACAATTTCAATACTCATAATGGCACTTGCAGACTATAAACAAAATGGAACAAGTCTGGAAGACAGAAATGTTAAAGTCATCTTTACATCACACACACAATACATTTGCTCATTGGTCACAGTCAAACAAAATTATCAGCAACTGATATCACAAATCCAAAAGGTACAAAGATATTGGCAAAACCAAGAAAAACTCAGATCAGAAAGGCATTATCCATATAAACGATTTGGACAGAATGACTTTTTTTTTTAAAGTGCAAAGTCCAACATTTCCCTAAAGGGAAGGCCAAAATACAGCTAGAGCTGCCATTTTCTGAAATGTGACAAAAAATTTATAATACAGATTTTATGGAATTGCTATCTATCAGTTTATGGAGAATAAACACCTGCCATGGAAGCACTGAACACAACTTTGCATGTGATTGCTGTTTGAAAAATATGGCCCAAAGCATACAGAGAACAAGGGAGATTCAGGCAGTTATTTTTGCTTGCTTGCTTATTTGTCTGCTTAGAAATAAAAAACAAACAACAAAAAAACCATGCACCCCTCATGCCCGCCAAAAAAAGAAAGAATTAAAAAGAAGACCCTTAATGATCTTGGCAGAATAAAGTTCTTCCTTCAGTAATCCAATTTCAGAAAGTGGTCTAAGAGAGTTGCTTTTAGAAGGTCAAGGTAAGTATAATCTCGAATTTACTAAGATTAAGACATCACACATTACAGAAAGCAGAAAAAGCCTAACAACTTAGTCTGGTAATAATTGTTAATCTATTTCAGTGTTCAAGCCTGAAGGCAACTGTGTGCCCCTCCACACACACACATAAAAAAAAAAAAAAAAAAAAAGGAAGTAACTTTGGAAGCTTTGGAAGGACTTGTACATGCATGGAAATACCTAATTTTTTGCATTGAGGAAGGGCTGCTTTGTTTTTTGAGGAGGAACTGTTTCTCAAGCACTAACAGTGTGCATGCTTTGCATGCTACATTAACATCAATCTGATGGGCACCTGAGGTCAGCACTACCACTTGGTCACCGGGACAAAACACTTCAGTATTTTATTTTCCCAATTTCACACCCACAGCTACCGTGCACAGAAGACTGATCGCACATGACAACACTGTAAGAATCCTTTATTACATAATGCAGTTCTCTACTGGCTCAAAGCACATAGTGGATGTAGCCCTCTGAATAAGGGAAAGAATGGAGAGTCCAAAATGAGAAGCATTCCTGTTCCCAAGGCAGCTATGAGCAGCTCTGCCATTGGCTGTACTGCAATTACTACCAGCTTCATGCTGGATCCTCCATCCTACTTTTAAATAGCAACTTGCACTTGTATGGAGTGGATCCAATATCCAACCTTTCTCTGTTCTTTTATTATTATGATCCTAGAAAACACGCAGCTGTAACCCAAATTTTGCCACGGTTAATGGTGCAGGCATTTACAAGTGCAATGAAAAGCAGTTGCAGTGAAGCAAGTTATCAAAATTGCTGATTGTATTACAAAAATACCGTGTAAATCCATTTGAGGTATTCCAATACTGCAGAACAGCAGTTTGTCAGGCTCTTTAAAAAATGAAAAATAAAAAAGGTTTGCCTGAAGACAAAGGTGATGGGCTACATTTTAATGTGTTATTCCATCATTGTGTGTATCCAAGATCCTATTTCTTATGAACTTAACATTCAGTCTTCAAAAATAACAAAAGTGCTCACTTCTAGGCATGCAAAATGTCGCCTGTGAATTGCTTGAGTATAGGCAGCGTGACAAAACAAGAAGTCACTTTCATATATTCAGTATAAAGGCAGTATAAACTTCTCCTACCTTTGGTTTGATCCAAGACAAATACACATTTAGAAAGGATCAATTTTAAAAACCCCAATGAGTAAAACATGCATGATTTCTTAAAAATAAAAACATACTGCTGATTTAAAAGCAGCTTCTTGATTTTCTGATTTTTGATTTTTTTTTCATCTCAGTGACATTTTTAAAGTGCAATATATGTATCTGTTTAAAAATGGTGAACTAAAATTTAAGAAAGTTTCTTCCCACTTAAGGGCAAATGTGGAAGCTGCAGCATCTCTCTATAAAGATCTGTCTCTAATTGTGAGAGCAGATTACTTGAGAAAACATTATCATTCTGGTGTCTCCAACAGCATTAGAAGCCTCTCCTTTTTTCCTTCATTTCATGCTATTCCCAAATTCTGTTTCATTTTTTCATATACAACATAGCTGATGCTGACAGCTGGAAGCACTTTCATAAAATTAGGGGCTATGCCCCTATAAAGTCCTCGGAGTCCCTCTGTAGCAACAATTCTTTTAAACAGGCCAACCATGTTTAGCTGTGGAGCTCCTTCCACTGAGGCTAGAACAAAAAGATAATTGTTATAAAACAGTTCTAGTAATATTATAAATCTTGAGCAAGTACCAAACACCTGGATTGTGATCCTACTATCTCGGTCCACTGAAAAGAGATCTTTTAATCCCAGACTTTTGGGAGATATCCATGTGTTTAAACCCCAGGGGAAAGCATTATCCACCTGTGTTCCTTTGGAAATCTAGGCTCCCATCCTTAAGCCTGTGCAGAAATCTATCAAACAAAAATCTCAAATATGAAAATATCCTTATGAAATATCTTACAGAGTAAACGCTGCTGTCTACCCTCACAGGACAATTCAAGCCCTATCATTACATCTCTAAAATTTGGAAAGCATTGTAAAGTTTAGAAAAGTGCTTCCAGACTATGAGAGGAGCTGTGTCTGGTAGTCTTATATGGAACGTGGCTCTCAGAACATACAAAGCACCAATGCTTGAAATGATACTTTTTAAATTGAGTATGAACAACGTGTTGGGGGGTAAGAGGGAGAAGGCACCAAGGTAAGGAAGAACTTTCCAGATACTTCCTTGGTTTTTCCAAGTTTATTTTTTTCATTCTACATCTCTGCTAGGGCTATCCCACATGACACAATTTCCATGTGACCACACAGAAGCATTTTCAGTACAAGAGAACTCACCTTGAGCCTGCATGCGTGTTCTGACGAGAGCGAGCGGGTAACTGGCGAGCTGCCCACATGTGCTGGAAATGGTGCCACACCCCAAGAGCACAAACACACCTGGGTTCGCAGAGCTCGATGCATAGTGTTCTAGCCATGTACTCTTTAAGAGCTGCCAAGTTACAAAATTAAACAGTAAGACAAGAGATCTGCATTCCAAAAGGTAAACAAATGCTTCTTTATTCATAACAAATCCTAAGGGTCTCAGTCCTGAAAAGTACCAATTTTACTGGCCACTCCTACATGCTTGAGATGCACAGGTAAACAGCTGGGCACTCAGGGAAAGACTTGAACCACACTGCAGGAGTTAGCACCTAGAACAGAAATCCTTTAAAGATCCAGCAGCAGGGAAGTGCCTGTGCATCTGCAATACTCTGGGGAGAGGAGGAGGGAAACCACTCAGCACCCCATAGGGTGCAACAAAAGCTCACACAGCTGTGCACATCATCCCTTATGGAAACAAGGATGCAAACTGTAGAAAAAAATTCTATACAGCTTTGAAAATATTTGTTCAAGCAGTTCTGGTATGCAGTGTCAAAAAAAGATTTGTCTAGACTAGAAAAAAATTAGTCTGTGCATCTGAGTTATTTAACACACTTTGAAGCAACATATATTATCTAAGGTAGATAAAAGACTCAGCATTGCTGGTAGGTGAAATAGGTGCCAGTTTCTATGGAAAGGAAAGACAGTAGTACTTCAAGCTGCTCAGAAAAGCTCTGTCAGCCAGAAAGAATTCTGATGACATGCACAGACATACAAGGAATTCAGGTTAATATAATCCACTCATAAACCTCACAACTGGCAAAAGAATGTATAAACTATCATAATATGAATATCCTTTTAAAGGCACATATTTCCTATAAAATGGGTATGTTCCAATTTAACACGGTTAGGTCACTATGAAAGCTTGTAGTACTGCCAAGGTCTGTATAATCCTCTCATAGCACATTTCCTGCTTGGTAATCTTGCAAGGAAGAGCCCATCTACCCAGACTCTCCTCAAGAGGGGCAAACAGAAACACTGAGGTCAACATTAGTGGAAAGTTCATTTGTCTTTAAAATTGGACCAGCTGCAATAGCACAATAATACAAACATTCTAAAAAATATTTATGTTTTTTGTAAATTAATTAACAACAGTTACATGCATTCAATGATCTAAACTCACCTCATAAACAGCAAGGTCAATGCCAGCATAAGGAATTATACCCAGAATATTAGGAATATAGCCTTTGTAGAAGGCCTTTGGGCCTTCTCTTTTTAAAATCTTCTTAGCACAGTCGAACATCCCAGAATATTGCCCTGTTTTACCCACAGCCAATCTGGTCTTTAAAACCTAAAAGGAAAAAAAATAGCAGTCTTAATCACACACCTATTTATTAACTATTTTAGATACACAGTATATCTCTGCTTATTCAGTTCTCTAGAACTGCTTTGCACTTTGGTGCTGCAAATCTCCTTTGACTAGTGGTAAGGACTTGTTAGCAGCAGGCTTCTTCAAGTTCTGACTTTAGTGCAGAAAACCACACATTACTGGCTTACAAATTCCTAGCCTTTTAAAATTGCAATTTAGCTTTATTTTCTTGATTAAAACAGGCAGTTTACTTGATCAACTTGAAGGCAACAGTGTAGGCAATATTCAATGGAAGTATTGGCTAAGGTTCAAGTAAGAGTACTAACATGCTAGCAGATGCTACTTCTGGTCAGGGAACACTAAAGCATATTAAGAAAATAGTATTTCAAAAATTATGACACTTAAAGAGGTAGTTGAACATAAGGACTGTGTCTCACTACTGAAACCCAGCACCTGATTAATAATGCAAGTAAGTCTGTACTGCATCCTAGGACAAAGAAATTAATATCAGCATCCAAAAGAAACCACAGAGGAAGTTTCCTGAGCAACAATTTGGTCTTTAAAGCCTCACAAGACTGATCTTCCTCAAGAATCTCCTGGGACACTTGGTTTTTCTCTCTCATGTAGGAACATCCTAAAATCACTTCTAGGACAGTACCATATCTTTGTGAGGAAGACCAGAAGATATTTTAGAACAATTCCCTTGTCTCCACTGATCAGTGTAATCCAGACAATCTACATCATGTTTCAGTTCTTTCCTAACTTAACCCATCTGTCTACTCAGGTCAGCTGGGATTCACCCCCTGGAAGGGGTAAAAGATCACAGCAAGGATGCTCTTTAAAGAGCTCATTATCACTTCAGCAATGAAAACAGTTCAATTCCTATTGAAATCCCCACCCATGAAAAAGCTACTTAGGTTACCTTTGTCATTACTACTAGACTTGATGTTGGTATTGGTTTAGTCCCAGCCCCAACATCTGTTCTGTACAAGTGATAAACCTTTTGGGGAACCAGCAGTAAAGAAAATACATCCTGTTTCTGTGAAATGGTGTGCAACAGTTACACTGGAGTAGTTAATATATTAACACTAGTTAAATCCAGTATGTAGTACCATCTACAGGTATGTCCTAAAGGGGAAAGAGCAGCCAATCCACCCAGCCTGAGCTGTAGCTGTTCCATCCTTCCCTACACTGCTCTCCTTATCAGACACAGCTTTCCATCACAACACAACAGAAGTGAACAGACAACAGCATTCCTTGCTTACATGCAGCAGGAAAAGGATTTATACCCAGTTTACAAAAGGCTTGAATACATACTGAATTTCACATGTTCTTGGGTGATCCTTTTTCTTGCACTAGGTTTTATTTAAATATTGTTTTTAAAAATATTATACAGCAATATAAAAAAATTACAAGAATCAGTTAGAACACAGTACATTCTAAAATGCCTAGCACTGGAAGTCTGAAAGGAAGTACAAAGTAAAAATAACTTAGAATAACAGACTAGAGAGGAATTTTTACAATATTTTCAGGACCAAAATGGGGTTTACTCAGGAAAAAGACCAAACACTTTGCAGGTTCCAATGGAAGCAGATTCTCTTACCTCCATGGGATAAATAGAAGTTTGTGCTGTTGCTCCAGCCAAAGAACCAGATACAAATCTTTCAACAGTGCCTAACTTTCCATCATCCTGAGTGAGTATCTTCTTGTACTGTATAGTTAAAACACAAATAAACACACATGATCTTTAGGAGTGGCAAGAGTTATTATAAAACACAAGAGTGTAATAAACAATGTCTTTTCAAGCTGTTCTTAGTTTTTCATGCATTTACAGTTACATTTGCTAACCCAAAAAGATTCTCCAGAACACAATAAACATTCCAGTCTCCAAGAATTCTTAGATTAAATACCTCAGCCACCCACAGTACCATCAGGTGTTTTACCAACACCAGGGTACCTGCACTAAGAACTCCAAAAAACAAAGAGGAACCAAATTCCCTTGCAAATCCAGTTACCCAATCAAAGAATGAAAGATCAACTACCAATTTCACAGAAGCCCTTTGAGCACTGTACATATTGTGTCATTCCACGAGTAAAGAATAATGTGCCCAAGATTACTCTGTGGCACCAAAATCTGCTGTTCAGTCTTGCAACATCCCCAAGTTTATTGGATATTTTGTTGTTTTTATCTCCTCCTTGTACAGAGATGTGCAATATGCTCATTTGGTCTTATTTGAGGCACTAGCAAGCCCCACAGAACAAAAATAAAGCTCATTTAAATACACCAGAATGGGAGTTCATTTTCCAAAGGAGGATTAGGCCTTAACATGATGCTTAAAGCTGATTCAGAGGTAAATATAACTCTGAAATCCAGGATGAGGGCATCATACATAGCATACACACATTAGCACTGTGATAGTTGACTTTAAATGGACCCCTGTAGTTCAGCTAGCATGATGTGCAAAGTTTTTGCCTGTCACTTTGCAGCAACAATCTAGATATTAATGCAGTACTCCACACAAAGCCATGCAGAATCAGAGACTGTTTAAAACATGCAACAGATATCAATTATTTGCACTGCTTATAATACAACAGTAAAATCTGCCTAATAGAAAGTATTTTATGGACTATTTTAAATCTGAAAATCACTCAAATTACTATGAGAAAATCCCCAACCACAACAACAAGGACATATAATAGGACAGCAAGCCCTATAAAATACAACAGTGCCAATAATGAACAGTGAGAGTGATATAGGAATTCATTTAGCATTATTTTCATTCTTGATTTATCCTACCTGTTCATAAGCCCAGAACTTAATAGCTGTTTCAGGAGCTATTTTCACAACATTTACACCATTCCCCCTCCAAAGGGATCGGACACCACCTTCTTTCAACATTTGCTTAAAACCACTGGCTATATTCATTTTGTTTGACTTTGAACCATGAACCTAAAAAAAAAAAAAAAAAACACCAAAGTCACAGTAGAGAACACTGCTCTGATTAATTATAAAACTCATCAGTATTAAATTGATTAAATACATCAACTAGTGAAACCATATGCATGCTTGAAAAAAATCTAAGTAGCACTAGTACCGTAACATTTTGCTTACATTTTTTTCCCACATCTAAAATACCATTTTTATGGACAAAAAAATGGAAATCGTCAAACCATAGCCAGACCTCTGCAATTTAAACACCGACCTTGGCTCCCATTTTGTTTCCCAACAGATCACTAAAAACTGAAGTGAGACACTGGAATCAACAAATTCTTGAACATTGCACCTACCTGCATCATGACTTTAAGGCGATCTAAGGGTGCTGTACCTGTTCGAGAGACAGCACCAGCCACTCCTCCTGCCAACAGCTGCTTCCACCACTGCCCAGTCTTCTTCTCTTCTTCTGTGAACTCATCTGGAACAGTCAAACTATCTCCTATATCCAGTACCTTTAAGAATCCAAAGCAAAGATGTGCAAATAACTATCTCATTCCATCATTTCAGTTTTATCCACAGTTCCAAATTAACATACTACCTAAGAATGTGCAAATAAAGTGCTAGTTACCAATATCTCTAATTTACATTCTGTAATCAACTTGCTATGTATTGCTATTCAATGAAAAGCAGCTTAAGTGACTTCTACATAGACATTGAGCAGTAACACCACAGACCCACCATTTCAAAGACTGCACCATCATCGTTAAAAATTACGACAAATTTCCTCCTTGAGTATGGCCCAAGCAAAGACATTCTGTCATGATCAGCAGTCCTTTAAAGTCAGCACTAAAGCTCAAATGCTTATATGTTGCAGCTAACCTTTCACCAGACAGTCTTCTGGGATTAGTTTGGTAATCTCCTAAGGTTGCTAACAAGAGATTTCTCTCACGGTAATTTATTCACACATGTGGGACGTCTCCTTCCCCCACATTGCCCAACATTTTAAAGCAGGGTTTTAACAGCTGATATATCAGAATAATCTATTTCTGGGAACTGCTGTGTATTATCCTGCAAAATGAAAAGTTTGACAAATACCTTATAGATTTTCTTATCATCAGTTATACTCAAACACACATTTAATTACATTTTTTAGCTATAAAAGTTTGAAATTTCACTAAGGGGGGCATGTTTGTATTGCCGTTGGATTTGATCAAAGAACAACATTAATATAGGTTTTAATGATAAAACTAAGACATAACACTATGAAATCTCACGTCACATTTGCTCTTAAGTGTAACCTATAATCATGATACATGAGAAAAAGTACACTGTAGATAATACAAATTGGCTATTACACATAAATCAAATGTATAAAAAACAAAAATGTACTGACAAGATAAGTACTGACCAGAAAGTGTGTTAACTGATAAACTTTTGAGTAACCATTGATTTTAATTGTAGACATTATATCTATAATTTATGCTATATTCTCTGTCTGTTAGTAGACAGAATACTGTCCTGATCATTTGGGACAAAAATTGCAGAATGCATAGTGCCAATACAGCCACTGGACAAAACGGATAAGCACCAGCTATTCCGGATATTGAACACAGAACAGATTAATTGGAAAATTCTTTCATCTTTCCCACGTTTGAGGTTTCAAAATAAGGTATCATTAACTACATGGAAACATCAAAAGATCAGCCAAAACTCTCAAAACATAAATTCAGTACATATCTACCAGGGTTTAAACCTTGTGTGTACTGAGACCTAAACACAACTAAGGGAAAAAAAAGATAAATTTGAGGATGTTTGTAACAGAAAGGTCATATAATAATTCCATGCCATTGTAGCTATCTGCTTGGACTAGTCTGATAGCAATTATATAATAAAAACAGAATTGTAAGAGCTGTCTGTTAATGCCAGCCAGGCTGGGAGGTCTCACATCTGCTGTTATCTCAAAGACCAGCTGTGTTGCTGGATTTTGCCTGCTGTGATAACTGGGTCATCAGCTGACTGCAACACTAAGACCACAAGAGACTCCCTCACTTGTTTCTTGGGGGTAACTGACATTCCATAATAAAAAAAAAAGAAAAATAAAGATCTTATGTTGAATAATAGTAAGGAGCATTTTTTTTAAAGCAAAGGCTTTTTCCACTAAGTAAGCTGGGAGCAGGACTATTTGATCTCACAGTAGTGCTTCAAGTGCTTTCTTCAGCAAACAGGGAGCTAAGTCCCTTTTGGCAAGCATTCCTGAACTGAGGTTGTACAGTGTCAAACACTCAAAGCTCTCAGATCTCATAAAGTGTTTTTTATTGTGGAAATGCTGACTAATCCCTGGAGATATAAATGGTCTCACTATATTCAAAGGCATCTAACCTTATTTTATTTCCTCCAATAATCTACTGGAAGGAGATTTAGCGAATAGGATTGCTGTTGCTTTACTTACTTTATTACTGTCCTTAAAAATCAGTCACTGAGGTGTCAACAGGTCTATTCAATAAAAAGTTTAAAAATTTCTCTGCACAGTGGATAACCTATAGCTGTAGATTCTGTACGCTTAAATTAAATTCTATGGCACGAAAGAGCACGATGTACACAGAAAATCACCAGTAAAGACACCAGTGATTTTATGATAATTATAATAATACTATATAACTGCAAATACTAACTTCAACCCAAGAAACAGTTAAAATGTCTATATAAGTTGTTTTAACAAATCAAATTGTACTGTAATGTGCAAAGATTTCATATTGTGGTTATTATTTTGTATGAAATATCTCCAAAAGATGAGGGAAATGGATTTGTAGAGAGTTTTTAGGTTTTGGTAGAAGGTTTATATAATATGTATTTATATGTAAATTTGGAGATAAGAAATGTTGATTTAGAAATGTTATGGAGTAGGATATATACTGTTGAGAGAGAAATGGAGATAGAAAAAAGTTTTAAATTATGGTTTTGTAAATAAGATTAGATATTTTTGAGAAATAGAATTATGAAAAATGCATTGTAATAGAACCCATGAGGGGTGATTTTGGATGGTTGGCTTTAAGGCATTTTACAGCATGATGTGACAAAAGCTGATAGGCCAAAAAACACTTATGTATTGTAATTAGGAAATAGTTGGCTTCTGATTGTGATGGCATGAACTCTAACATCTGTATGGTCTCACCCTTCATATGAGACTGAAAATGGAATAAAAGTTTTTTAAAATGCCTCTCAGTTGCCCCATCTCTGGGTCAGAAAAGGGCAAAACCCAACACCAAAGAGAAAAAGATTCTGTCTTAAGAATTACTGATAATTATTTGCAAAGTTTAGATTCAGAAGGAACTCATCTGATACAATCCTGCTTGTAAATGGGAGAACACGAAGTGAAAAGGAAAACCAAATACAGATATGCTTGAAATATAACATGTGAAGCTGTTCCACTCAATATCACAAAGTAACACAGCAGAGATTAGGAGCTGCACTAGGTTAAAAGAGAAGTTGAACTTACAGTGGAATGTTTCCAATATCGAATTATTTCTTCAATGTCTGTAGCTGGATTAAACATAAAATGATCTCTCCACTCATTCCAGTCTACTGTCATGGTCCCATCAGCATCAATACTGAAAAGAAATTGAACAAAAACTATATAAGGAAATAGTAATGGTGGGGGTTTCTTCTGGTTTTCTGCTTTTTCTTCTCCCTCCTCCCCACCCCTCTTTTTAACTTGGGTTATCACATCAATAACTGTAAATTCCATATAGTGACTTCAAGGCTGAATCTGCCACGGTCTTTCAATACTATGCTTCTCTTAGCCAAGTGCATCTGACCTATTCCACCTAAAAACATAACACAGAGCTTCTTTCTATCAACAATATCTACAGAGAAATCAAGTATCATTCTCCTCCCAGAACCAGATGCCCCAATAGTAATACCAACACCTTTCAAAGTCATATCCCATTTATCTCCCTTTCTGAAACAGAAAAATATAAAAATTAACAATACAAAGAAAATTAAGTTGCCTCAAAAAAATGATAATTCCTAACCTTTGCAGGATCTTTTCTGCCTGTTTTTCTGAAATGTTTATACCCAATATCTTGAGGGACTGGACAACTTCCGAGGCTTCAATTTTTCCTTGAAACATTAAAATAAAGATGATACACATTTAAAACGTGGATCTTAATAAACTTAGCATCTTGGAGCTCATTGTAACAGCTGAATAATTGCAAAAATGATTTAAAAATCAACTTACCACAGGTGATGTGTTTTGATTGTCTATTACAAGGATGAAGCAAACGGGATGCAAATATACAGTTAGTTAAAAACTGGATTATCTTTAATAGCTAGAAACAGTCAAAAATTTCCTCACAGTTTCTCCAGCTGGGGAACAAGGAGCCCCAGTTGAGTGTACTTGGAGAAAATAGAAAGAATAGAGACTAATATTGATTTTTTTTATTTTTGATTTATAGCAAACTTTAATTATTATCATGTTAAGGCAAAGAAATAAGGAATCCATATTCACAATTTTTTGTTCCAGTTCAGACAAATATAAGTTACACTACTTTTAATGTGGTTTCTTCAAACAATGTTTGAACAAATAAAATAAATCAAGGTATACCATCATTGTTTTTGTCCAGGCTCTTAAATGCCAGTTTCATCTTTTTCTCATGTTCTTTAAGATACTGCATAAACTCTTCAAAATCCAGCTGTCCATCCTGGTTAGTATCCCCAGCTTTAAAAATTTTCTATTGAGAGAAAAATGAATATTTTATTTGTCCAAATTACAGCAGGTCACAAAGCATAATTTTGTTTTCAAAAGTTAACACACTCGATACTTGCATAGGGAGAGAAAACACTTGGCAGTAAATCTATATTTAAGAAAGCATTATTTATTATTCACATAACTTTTCTGTACAGAAAGGTTTCTTAACAGCACTGGCAAGTTATATCTACAAGCATCAAATAATTTGTGGAGGAACAGGTGGGAGAGAGGAGAAAAACCTGAGAGAGAACAAGTTTAAGCCTGTGAGTTTCCTGTACATTAAATTTGTCAGTAAAATGAGCAGAACCTTGACTATCATCTTATCAAGTGGTCTATTAATTACAAATTATAAAGATAAAAAATAAAAATAGCAATTAACTCTTTAAATGCTGACCAAGGAATTACAAAGATCTTGCCCCACTCACACTTCCAGCCCTCTGTGTTTGAGAGAAGCTGGCTTTCTGCTTCCAACTGAAGCCCTGACTACAATTTTAAACAAACCTGTAACAAATACAAACACACTTATCTTCCTTTCTTGTATGTGCTTCCTAGGAACTGTCCTGCAGAAAGAAATAATTCATGTAGAATTAACTATGCATTGAATGCATGGTATGCAATTGCCAGGGCTGCAGGAAACAAGCCTCAAACACAGCCCAGGCAGACCCTTCTCCACCAACACAGGGCCAGACAACTTCAGCATGAAAAAAGTATTTTCATCTCCTCACTAACTGCAGCACCACAGCACTTCAGTTACGTGTGATGCCAAAAATTCTGCCAAGTATCTTCTGTTTAGCAGACTGCCTTGCACAACAGTAATTTCTGAATAAAGTAACCCTCAACAAGATTTGAATGGCTGTTCTAATCTGCAAAATCTGGTTTTAATTTTGTATAATCCTCTTTTATTAGTAAAGGTCCTCAAAAGACCAAAGTCCAACAAGTTCTAGGCTATAAAAACTAAACACAAAGGAAGCAGAAAGTTGGTGTATCTGTTGCAGGTGTCTGAAAAAGACTGAAGACATCTAAATACATTTATGTTGCCTCCTTTATCTTCCCTATCCCTCTACAAAAGGTAACGTACTTAAAAATTTCATCTCAAAAAACCAAAATTTATAAGATTATCAAGGATTTCTCACTGAAATGGAGCAAAATTAAGTGGCACACCACGGTGAAATGAGCAATTATTTACCTCCCACAATACAGCAATTGTGCACAACAAAAATCAACTCAAGACACCACATATTCAGATAACTGATTTGGTATCAGCTTTGAAAAACAGTGGTTTTGTATGGTCATAAGTCTAGCTTGATTGCAATTTCTATTAATAACCTGCCAACACAGGTTATATACTCATCAATTCAGTTTCATGCCTCTGTCAATACAGTTAGAGCTGTTCAGAATTTTCCATTACAAAAAAAAAAGTTAGTTTACATTTATAGATATTTATGGATACAGTCTGACCACAACCTTCTAACAAGAAATTAAGGAAGGCTAGTAAATAATCACCAAAAAAACCCAAACAAGAAACCAACCAAACCCCACCATTAAAAAATCACTCTAGTCTGAAGAGTCCCGCTCTCAAAGACACTGCAATCTCAAACCATCCTTCACTCCACACGTGGCACCTCCTGCTGCAGGGTCCCAGTGCCCTGCTGGGCTCCCAAGATTTCCTGAGAAGAGATGACTTATGTGGCACTTGTAATTGTTACCGTTCCTTACAGCTACCTGAACTACACAAACAAGAAAAGATGGACAAAACTTGAACTAAATTATAATTACAAAATCTCCACTGCTGAGAATGATGTGAGCCAAAGAAAACAGGAATTCCTGGGAAGTTTAGAGAGCTGGTAATTTCTGTGTGTGAAGGGGGGCACCTTTCAGTTCATCTGCCAAAGAAGTGGATTCCATACTGCAACAATGAGAAAAGGGTAAGCACAAACACACTCTCCATTTCCTACTTTTGTTTTGCCAGTTGTTTTCCAGACTTCAAGCCAGTCTCAGTGAAGCAGAACAGCAACGACAGGGAACAAAAATGTATGGAACATGTATTTTTCCCTCAGTACAAATCTAAAAGCCCGTGCAAACAGAAGCCTCTTGATGTCTATGAAATGAACTAATTAGGTGGGTGTTAAAGTTTGAGATTAAAATCAGTAATTTGCAAGTTTGTGGAAGTAACAGGAACACCAAAAGAAGCTTGTCTTCTGCTTAGCAGGCAGAAACTTCCTCCTGGGGCGTTCCAAACTCCATGGGCATAGCCAGCAGGAAGACACCTCCTGGATTCTCTGGGGAACCTGGCACACTAAGTCCTAGGTACAAACTGCCCCTTCACAGCATCAAATAATTCAGGTTGGAAGGAACCTCTGGAGTCCATTGAATTCAACCCCAGCTCAAAGCATGTCTAATTACATCAGGTTGTATGGGACCACATCCAACTGAGTCTTGGACACCTCCAAGGAAGATTTCACAGCCTCCACAAGCAAACCACTCCATCAGTCAGTCATTCCCTACTTCAGTTCAACACTGAATCCAACTCTGCTGTTCTGCATTTAATACACTACCAGATTTTGTATAATTACAGCCACTTGTCACTCTGCCAGTGCCTGGGTCACCAGCTTCTCAGATGGAGGAGAACTGGACTCATTTTAAAATAGGCATGCTTACAATAGAGCAGGAACCAACCAAGGTGCCAGCACTTGCTTACAAGTCCTGGGAAACAATGTTTGGCATGCCTGCCACATAAAACCTGCCATTTCTTGTTACAGCCTTACTGTGGGATCACCTCACCTTTACAAAGGCCCAGATCCAAATGTTCATTTTTCAAGGCACACCATTTCTTTTCTCATTGTCTAAAAACTGTAACCCCAAGCAATAAGGATAATTCACTGGACAAAATGAAATAGGGATCACATAAAGAATTGTTAATTACTGACAGATATATAGGAAGACAGTTTAGATGATGTCATGTGCTTGCAGCCCACAAAGCCAGAAAAAAAAGCGTGACCAGCAACTGAAGGGAGCTTCCATCCCTCTATCTGCCCTCCTGAGACCCCACCTGGAGCACTGTATCCAACTCTGGGGTGCTCAGCACAGGAAAGACACAGAGCTGGTGCAGAGGTGCCTGAGGAGGCCACGAAGATGATCAGAGAGCAGGAACACCTCTCCTGTGAGCAAAGGCTGGAGTTTTTCAGACTGAGGAAGAAAAGGCTCCAGGGAGACCTTATTGCAGCCTGTCGGTACTTAAAGAGGCTTAAAAAAGAGATGGGGACAAACTTTTGAGCAGGGTCTGTAGCAATAGGACAGGGAGTAATAGTTTAAAATATAATGAGTGTCAATTTAGATGACATATAAGGAAGAAGATTTTTAGTATGAGGGTGGTAAAACACTGGCACAGCTTGCCTGGAGCCTGGTAGATGCTCCACCCCTGGGAACATCTGAGGTGAGACTGGGTGGGGTTCTGAGCAGTCTGATACAGCTGAAAATGTCCCTGCTTATTGCAGGGGGATTGGACTACAAGACATTTTAAAAGTCACTACCAATCCAAACAATGCTATGATTCTGTAATCTTTCTTTTTAATGCTACAGGCTTTCACACAGACGGACTACAATGCTCCTGTGCTGACCTATTCAGTCAGGACACTGTCACCTCTGTCTTTTCTCCTCTTTCTTTTTCTTCTTAATTCTACTACTTTTGCTCTTTTTCTGTTCCATATTTTGTTAATACAGCTAATTTCAACGTCCTGCACAACCAGGCAACACCAACACAAGAGGCTACAAGCAGATTGAAACACTGAAGGTATTTTTTAAAAAAATTCCCCATTACATAAATCATGTTGCAGTGTTGAATTCCTACTTTGTCAGAAGACCTCTGTATTTGGTGTGGAAATGTAAGTAAGTCAGCAGGTCTGTTGAAAAAAAGAGAATTACAGACAGGCTTTATATACACATCAAAAACTCCCTACCCTTCTCTGTAAGTGTCCTGATGAATTATTAGACTGCTCTATGCCAAAGTTATGAACTTTAACACATTCATGGCTACAATATAAAGACAAAGAATGCAATACACTAGAAATATCGATGCTTTTATGTAAACTTTTAAATTCACAGTCTAATTTTCACGTTATTTAGTGTCATTTTTTGTATGTGCATAAGCCTTTACATCCTATTTACAAAACTGAACTGTGCACTAAAGGTGGGGCTCCTGAGTACAAAGGATTAACCAATCTATTCATTACATTGGTATTTCAGCTAATTAATATAATGTAAAGAATATTTAAAAGGAAGTGATTCATCAAGAACTTACTGGTTTCCTATCATGCTATCTACAAGACACAAGCACAAAACAGCACTTCCAGATATATCACTGGTGCAAGTAGCAATTATGTGTTCTGCAACCAGAGTTTCAAAGGGCACAGATAAAAATGCTGCGTACAAAGAACTCCAGTACCACAGTAAGAACATCATCGTGCATTTAGACATCCACACATTTCACATTTGCTTTCAAAATCAGAGGCACTACATATAAAACAAATAATGACATTTTTTCCTTTTTTTGCCCCTTTTTCAGTTCTTTCCCTCTAAAGTATTTTTTAGCCACTCACATACCTCTGCAGTCTACAGTTTTAAAATATTCAGCTGTAATATTATTGGATACCAAATTCAGTCACAGCTGAAGTATACACAACACTTCTCCCTTTACTGTACACGTAGCAGACAACAGTCCTTTTCCTATTTATATATACTAAGACTCCACAAATTTATGCAGACTGTGATAACCCCAAAAACACTAGCAAAGATTATTAAAGTCATCCTTGTCAAACTGCATCAGTTGGGAGATAAATCCAGTGTAAAGGGGAAGGGCCTCAGGATGTGTTCACACAGCATCATGGCCCAGTGAGCCCACACAACACACAAACTACACTGACACTTCACCTCCAGAAATCCAACACAACACTGACTAAAACAGGAATTTGCACTGCCTCTAAAGGCCTCCCAACTGGTCCAAATTCAGCATGCATATTGACTCTCTTGCCTCCCAAAGGATACTACCAACACTTGAACAGTATACATATATATATTTAAACCTGTTGCAGACAGGTACAAGGAACCCCCCACTCCAGCAGAGCCGACTTGCACCCCTGACAGCAGCAGATGCTGCTATCAGCTGCAGAGCTTCCCTTTCCTGTTCCCCGTCCTAAGCACCACTCCTCCCTGCAACAGGACAGCCCCAGCAGAGATGATCTCCCTGCCAGCTAACAGAATCTCTAGAAAACGAGACAAAAAAGGACAAGATGCAAGTGTGAATACGCTCTCCCAAAATGCCTCGCAGAGGCTGCTCCTTCAGGACCTGCATAAACTCTCTCAACTCATAGCTATGAATTAAATTTCAAGAATCTGAAACAGCATACATGGAAGATGCAAACTATCCCTTGAACTTTCATTCAGCATTCTTTGCAAGTTACAGTGGTATTTTTGACTTTGAGTATACTTGGTAGGCTGAGTTTTCCCATTAAGCAGGGCCACTCTGCTACGAAGGCATCCTGGCCGTATTCATCTCAAAATTTTAGAGTTTCCCTTGTTTCTTCACCTGGGACACACTGCTGTCACAAGACAGGGATATAGCAAAGCAGTTCAACACAGTGGTTAAGAGATGTCTCAGAGGTGAGGCTTCCCAGATTTGGGAATTCTTGGCATTCTCGTATTTTGCAGCAAAAGGAGGATGAATTAATCATTCACTGTACCCTGTCATTGCTCAGGGAAAAAAGCTCTATCGAGTTAGTATTAAAAAATAATTCATTTTATCTCCTTGAATGTGTAAAGTGTTATGAAAACAAACTTCAGGTTCATCTTGCTCATTCATATGGAGATTTGGAGACTACAGCACGTATCAGCTAAAGCTTCTGAAGCTGTACACACAGAAATGAAATGATGATTTGTTTGCTTACAATGAAAACAAAGTAAATTTAATACATTCAATTTCAAAGTTACAAATTGAATACATTACTGAAGATATTTGTGGAATTTCACAATTAAGTCCCCATAACCAGTTATGACCTGAAAAGAGAAGTTTAAAGGAACTAAATGGTTCCAGTTTTCTACAATCACATGACATCTGTTTTGATAAAAATTGAATATGCCAGGCTACCCTAAATCTATAATACCACGTTTTGGGCAAACTCTTAAGGTGAGAAAAAGCTTCAATGCACATAAAGAACGACACAGAGACAGGGAAGTGCTGAAGCTTTTAAGACTGTGTATCCGCATACCGGGTATGATAAATTCTAAGAGTAGATACAGTGTTATATAAGATGCCCATGTATCTTCCTCCGAGTTGCCAAAGTAATAACTGTTTCCAGCCAAGCTACAACACGATGGAGGCTTCGGTTACCTCGGTCTACAACCCTTCTAATTTTGCCACATAGGGGAAGTTACCAAAATCAAAGTAAGTGTAAAAATCTTCATAAAGCAGTGGAGAAATATTTAAGGACATACTTAGCTCAGTCACTAAACAAGTGTGTGCTTTCTGGACTAAGAGCTGCTATGGCAAGTGCAAGCTCTGAAGCACTATCTAGCTGCAGGTTTTAGAGGCCAGAGAAAAGCACAGAAGGAAACAAAACACACCTGGGCCATTCTTGCTCATGCTGAGACAGCAGTGAAACACAGCACAGGGGCCTGCCTCACTTGGCAGAATTCTGAATCTCCTGTGCTTTAAATGCAGAACATATCTCAAGTGTTCTGAGTATCTTTAGACTTGATTGGACTCAAATTTTAGGAAAGGGTCAATGACTGTAAACAGACAATAGTCTGACTATGCAAATTTAGTCTCATTAGGCCCTGTCTCCACCACACAGAGGTGTGTCTTCATGCTGTTCTTTATCCAAAAAAGCAGCTCTAATGTAGCCAAACGCTTATATCAAAATGTTACAAGAGTTAGACCAAATAAGATCATTAGACAGGTTCCAGAATGTAGTTATTAATTTCAGTAACATCTTCGTAGTCCTAGCTCCAGAACTCAATGTATAAATAGCACCTGAATTTGAATACTTGGCTGTTCCTATTCCAAACTGAAGCTTGAAACATGGGGTTCACCTCCTACAGATTTACTGTAGGACTGATTGGAGCAGAAGGGAAGGATGAACAAAAATAGTGCTTCATCCAACCACTCACACCATTTATGGTGCTCCCGCCCACGAGACTCACGGCATTCTGAAGACATAGCATGAGATCACTTGTGATCTGATCCCAGTATCTATTTAGTGTCCCTGCTTATCAAAGTCACTGTACAATAGCTGTTAATATTGCTTGTAGAGCAATTTGATAGTTATCACACTGAACTCCTCTTTCATAGACGTTGAGACATTATGTCGCGAATCTCCTGCAAAGCTTTGCAAATAACCCATTCCTGGCAGATAATCGCTACAATATAAAGCAGGAGTCACCCTGGCAGCCTCCAGATTTTCCAGTCATTTACTTTTGTCTGTCAGATACTGCCACAAGGCAGGTCGAGCAGAACACAGTCAGGAGGTTCTGTCAGGTTGAGCTATGATGTCTTGCTGTGGGGGAAAAATGATTCTTCCTTAGAGAGAGATGCAAGCTACCTCCAAAGCTTACCACATAGGTTCACAGATGATGGAAGGTGCATACCAGCAGTCTATTACTCAAATGGATAGTAGCTCTTCTCTTTTAAAACATGCATATTCCTTCTAGAGAGGAACTGCACTTGAAAGAGCAAAGCAGCACAAACACTGTACTGTGAAGGTGGTACAACTTTGGATCAACCAACTGGCTTAGCAGTAAAATCCAGGAACACTCAAACAGTCCCTTTTCCACAGGTTAGCCAGAAAGCAGCTCAGAAGAACAGCCAACATCCCCAGGTATATGGATTTCACCCTATGTATTGGAAGCCAGCCTTGCAAGAGATTTTTGGAAACCTAACACGGACCAGCATCAACATAATGAGGTTTGAGTCTCTGATGCACCCATGAAGCACCAAAGCTGACTCTGCTCTAGGATATCCCAAGCTCTGCCTGTGCCATGGTGCCACTATGCTGGCAGGGCTGAGCAGATATTATTCAGTAGATAACACTTTGCCCCATCGTGTAATATTTTCATGTCTCAATTTCTTACTCATTAGTTATCAGTAATTATAAGACAACTTCTGCCTCTCGAAATATGATGATTCAATATCTGACTTTATTAATAAAACACCTTTTTTCCAATTCAACATCAACATCACTTTAGAGCCTGAAGTGGGAGAAGGCAGCTTTGAGCTGCAAGAAAGTACAGGAAGCAGATTAGCCACATAAAGGCAGGAAAGAAGCAGAAGGCAAGACTTACTGAGGCTCTCATATTACAAGAAGTCTAGTTATTAACAGGTACAAAGCATTGCTCTAACTTCTAGTTGCAGCTGTGCCCACCATAGTTCAAACAGCGAGCACACAGAAGTTTCCCTGCACTCCAACAATTCCTCCACCCCTCCCAAATGAGAAGATGACTCATATTGTTTACTCTCTGTGTGACTTTGACAATTAAGGCAGCAGTTCCTACTCTCTGTTACATTCAGGTATATCTATCTATTTCATGGGTATCCCTTTCAGTTTATCCTGAAGCAACTGAGAATAATCTGACACCTACCCAGATGTGCACCATTAATGAAGATCACTGATTTTGAGAAAGAACTTGGAACTTCAATTCTAAGTTGCTCAAATCTTCAGCAGCACGCCAGGGCTTTCAGGGAATTATGTGGGAAGACCACCTTTGTTAAACACCAGAAAATTAGCAGATCACCTGTTTCCCCATTGTTCAATATAAGTAAAACCCCAAAATTGCTACAGTCAAACTGGTACAACAGGTTTACAACAACGTGTGTATAATGTGTGACTGAAGTTCATAGCTAGCGTGCTCTGAACACTGACAACTCTCATGGATAACCAGAAAGGCCAATCTGTCCCTCCTTTAATTAGAAAAAACCTAAGAACACCAAATGTGCCTATTGTAAAGATGTTTTTGACCAGCAGTAATACTGAAGTGAAAGTGTGCTTTCATTTACACTCTTGCATAAACACCATTCAACTCAAGAGGCCGCCTGGATACTTTTAATATAGGAAACAGAGAATTAAATATAACAGAAGGAGGCAAAACAGAGACCAAATGAGACCACAGGAAAAAACTGTCACACAATCAGCATAAGGTCGCTGAATTATTGACCCAACAAATATTTTAACAATGGAGTCGAAATTTAAGTTCCTTATCCAGCAACTCTTTCAGAAAGTATGCAACAGTTGGTAGAGGCAGGGCAGTGGAATGCAATGGAATCATTCTTTAAACTGAAACAAGCAGAATTGCTACAATAGCAGCTCCCCCCACACCTGCTCAGCCTAAATGAACCTGTGTGTGTGTGTCTTGTCAGAGCAGTCTTGCCTTACCACACAAACACTTGTGCCTACAGAACTGCACATTAAATGATTTTATATGCTGATCCCTGCGGATTACTGGAAATAATTAGGAAAGAGAAGTTTCTCTACCAGGTTACAGGTCAGACCTGCTAATGTAAGTCAGTATCACACTGGAACGCTTGATTACTTCAGTTTTACTGACTTCTGAGGTCACAACATTGATACAAGGGACAAAGGAATGTTATAGCCCAACTGAGCACTGCAGAAGCCACACCACAAGGAGTTTCAGCACTGCCGGTTTCCTGGTTTGATGGCCACTGCTACAAGTGCGCATTTTCTAATAAAGAGCCTCGGTATCTGACAACAGTCCATGCCAAGAAGAACTTCCATATCTATGTGTTCAGCTTAAATAACTAGTTCTGAAATTGCAACCTAGGGCTATGCAGGTTTATAGTACCTGCTGCCCAAAGCAAACCCTAATTTACTCCGATCTAGATTATGCATGGGTGGAGTGGCGGAAAAAAGCTGTAAATTACTATCCTTTATCATTCTGGAAGACAAATGCGCTATCGAGTAACACTCATCAAGGAGTCAAAGGACATCAAAAGTCCACCCATGATGAGTAAAGCTGCATGGGAGAGGAGCCGTGTGCTGTCGGGACCCTTCGCCTACAACGCGGGCGTGCCTGCACGACGCGGCCCCTGGCGCTGGAACAGCGGCCCGGGCAAGGGAAACGCCAGGCCCGAGGCCGCCCCCACCCAGGAGCGGCCCCAAGAGCCGGACGCGGCTCCGGGGGGCGCAGCAGCCGCGCCCGTCCCCGGGGCTGAGCGGCAGCGCCGGCCTCGCCCTCCCCTGTCCTGCCCTCCCTTCCCCTGCCTTCCCCTGCCCTGCCCTGCCTTCCCCTGCCCTGCCCAGGGCCGCGGGGCGCCGGCAGAACCCGCTCGGCAGCGCCTGCGGGCCGCGCTTACCTCCTCCGCTTCCTTCCCCAGAGGGATGCCCATGGCCCGGAGGCCCGTCTGGAGCTCGGCAATGTCCACCCTGCCGTCTTCGTTGAGGTCCAGCTTTCGGAAGAGGTTGGCGTAGCGGGAGTCGCCATCCCTGTTCCCGTCGCAGGCGGCCGCGGGCAGCAGGAAGCCTCGCAGGAGCTGGAACATGTCGGGGCCGTGCAGGCAGTACGGACGGACAGTGTCCCTCTGTCCCGCCAGCTGGGCGCGGACAGACACCGCCCGTGATGCTGCCGGGGGAGGGAAGAGCCCGCCCGGCGGAGGGAGGGCAGCAGGGAGGAGGGAGGGACGGAGGCACGGGCGGAGCGAGCCCCGCCGCTCCCCGCCCTCCTCCTCTCCCTCCTCCTCTCCCTCCAGCCCCGCCGGCCCGGGGGAAGAGCGCGGCCCGCAGCCCCTCGGGCTCGCCACAGCTCCCGCCCGCGCTTACACGCTTGTACAGCTCAGCGTTTCCAGCACAAACAGAGAAATACCACAAACGCTGCAAAAGACCTAGTTTGGGCACTTGGTCTCATTCTAGTACCCCCATTCTAGTCTAGCGGTGGAGGGCTCAGTTGAAGGTGTATGAAGAGCATCCCAAATTAAGGGCAGTCTGAAAGCTTGGCTGCTTGGCTAACAGAATAAACATTAGAAGAGGAAACGCCTAGGGTTTTTTTTTCTTCATAATGGCTTCATAAATAAATCAGTGGAGTTAATGGAGAAGTACACAGGTGGTCTAAGAGTAAATGGATAGAAACCGTCACTAAACAGTCTCTCCACAAAGAGAGTTGCAGTGAAAAGGAACTTCAGCTGCCACTGATTTGAGTCCTACTTTCCTAGTACATATTCTGCCAACACACAGCCAATGGAAAATGCATTTCATCCTTACAGCAGAAATCCTGTAACCTTGATCACGGAGTAATTAATAAAGCTAATGTGCTACAGTGTCTGACCACGGACTAGTGTCTGAAAAAGGGCTACATGCTACTAGGACTTGCATATATAAAGACTGCTGGATTGTGATACAGGTTCATTGTGTTGCAGAGCAAGTGATGTGGGAAGGGACGTCCTACTCAAAGAGGGCTCATCCATGAACTCCAGCCAGGTTACTCAGGTCTTTATTTCAGCCTTGAAGGTCTCCAAGGATGGAAACTGGATAATCTCTCCAGGCAGCCTGGCCTAGAGCCTGACTGTCCTCATAGGGAGGAAGATCCTCCCTTCTATACACTGAGCTGTTCCCATGTCACTTTGTGTCTGCTGTCTTTTATCATCCCACCATATCCCACTACAGAAGCCTGATCCCGTTTCCTTTTTAAACTCTCTGTAGGTACCAGCGAGGTGGAGACCTCCTTTTAAGTCACCCCAAAGCCTTATTTTCTCCTGGTTGGCTAGTACAATTTCCTCAGCCCCTCTTCACAGAGCAAATACCCCAGCCCCCAGACATCATAGTTGCATCTGCTGAACTCTCCAGTTTATCCATGATCTTCAGGCATTGGGAAGTCCAGAACTGGACTAGTGTAAAAATGCAGTCCAGCTTGTGCAGAGCAGAAGGGGTAATCTCCACCTCCTGGCCATGTTCCAGTTAATAAAGCCCAGGATGCTGCTGGCCCATGCACAGATTGCTCTCTGGCAAGACCCCCATGTCCTCTCAGCACAGCTGCTCCTTGTGGTTGCAAGGGAATATTTCTTCCTATGTGCAGTAAGTACTTCATGTTTGTCCTCATTGAATTTCATAAAGTTCTTGTCACCCCATTCCTCCAGCTTCTCTGAATGGCAAACATACCAGAGAATCCTCCACAGTTCATGGGAAATACTGGAAAACACTGGGATAGGCAGCCCTGAACATACTTTACCCCTATCTGGAATAAGGAAAGTGAATACTGCTGAAGGTCACTGCATCCCAGCAATGCTAAGTAGTACAGCCTTTGATTCCATGTTTCTCCTCATACCACCATCCTTACATCTTTATCTAATGAGGTAACATTCTCTCTTATCCCTGACCAGAGTATGCAAGTAGTATCTGTACTCATTACTGAATACAATACCTAGATAGATTACATACATGGAATGATAAACAGGGCTATCCTAAGCTCTCACTGCCTACCAATATGTTCCTAATAATATCCAGCATTGTTGCTGTCTGAGCTGTCAATGTTACACTTATTTTTCTTATGTGTCATACTAAGTGCTGAATGTGTATACTAAGATCATCCATCTATTAGAACCACTCAAAAAGTAACACCACCACTCTGTCATTAAAACATAAGTAAAATTAGTGCCGATAATCCGAAATACAAGGTAATAGAGGAAGAGATGCATTTGTTCTTCCTGAACAAGAAAAAAAAGCTACTTGTGGCAGACTTGGCTTTCATAAATGCATCCTGCACAGGCATAATTGATATGGTGTGCCATACTGTTGAGAGTTGTGTAGGAAGAAAGAGGAGGCCACAGAGAAAAAGCAGACAATATCTTGCTGGTTTGACAATGAAACGTGCCAATAGATTCTGCTTTGACTTGTATGCACAGAAGAAGTTGGAAGTAGCAGCTGTGTCACTGATCCAGCTGTTTATCCACGATGAGACACAACAGTGAAATTCATTCTTCAGGTTTGCACTGGTCTCCCTGAAAATGGAGTAAGTAGCATAGAGCTGTGTAGAAGGCTTAAATGCTTTGACTTTAATAGGACTGGGTGATAATAATGAGGAGGTGAGAGCCTCAGGTATATCCCACATGTTGATGGATAAACCATCAGGCACACACCTGAGCAAGCCATTGCTCTTTGGAAGATACAGACACTCCTTAGGTCTAGTTAACCTCCAACAGGGACATCTGACACAGTGACCACAAACACAAATCCAGAGATCTGCCTCATTCATATCAACAAGAAAATGAGTCTCACCTATTTTTTTGGATTCTAGCTCTACCACACCTATGATTTCTTCTACAAATAACCTTGTTTGGCAGTTTTTGGAGCTGCATCATTTACGAAGTCCCTGTTTGTTAAAAAGGAGTCTTGAATAGTCCATGACTTTGAACACTGATTTTTACCTTGCTTGAAGGGTCTGCAAAGGACATCTGAGTCAAGAAATACTTTTGCCCAAGACATTTTATTTTAAATGTTTGGGTGGGGGGCTTCTGGTTTTGTGATTGTTTGTCTTTTTTTTTTTTTAATTCTATTCCATTTGTATTGATTTTAGTATCATAAGGCTTTTTCATATCAACACCAATTAGTTGTCACAAGAGCAAAAACATAGCAAAAAAAAGCATTTAACTTACCAGAAAAAGCTTTTAATTAGTGTTACATCAATACATATACAATAAATATTTAAATTATGTCAATACAATCCACTTAGATGAAGTGCTATAAATATCACAAAACCTCAGAGACTGGAAGCAGACTTGATATATATTATTAATAGACTAAAATATAAGTCAGCTGAATTTCATTATTAGGTGTCTGATCTAGATACTGTAGCTCTTTTTCCTTGAGTAAGGAAGCTCTTTATAATAATCATAAGATTTTGAAAATCATCTACTGCATGAGCCAGAAATCATTTCTGGCGTAACTCCAAGGACTGCAGGGAAGTTGAGTAATTTTTAAATTATGAGCTCAAACCCAGTTCTGCTACACATTTAAAATGGCCTGTTAATTACATCCAGAAGTTTTATGTCACCTGATGGAGCAGTCTTCAGTTCACACATGGGAGGATATAATGGATATAATTAAAGAACACAAAGACAATAAATATTTAAGAGGCAACAGACAAAGTTTGGTGTTTTTAATTTATTTAAGGTAACATGAAAACTTGCTTCATTATATAGATGTAATTTCCTCGGTTTTAAACTAACATTAAAAATAATTCTTAAAAAAATATGGAATCTTACTATCATATAATGAATTATAGCAAAATTAGATTATTATTTTCAGATATTTTTCTTTACTAGTTTTTGTCTAGCACAGAACATTTGACTGGTTTAGCATGAAAAAGGTATTATGTCTTAATTTGGACAGACTAGTGCTGTAATTCAGGTAGATATCATTTACAAGCTAAGAAATCCTGATTTAAAATCATCAGTGGAGGTTCAGCTGGGTTCTGGCTTCTCCTGTGGCACATGCCCATTTTGCAGGACACAGAAGAGCCCAGGACAGGGGCTGGTACCTGAGCTTTGTTCACAGCACAGCTTTAAACAGCCCAGCCACCCAAAGGCAGGGATCCCTCCGAGGGTAATCCAGGGACAGCTCTGTGGGTCTGTACTCGACAGGTGCAAACACATTTGGGGGACTGAGACTCCAGCAGCATGAGAAATGTCATTAATTTAGAGTTCACCTACACACATTGCATTTAGCTCCTACTAACCTCACTTTTTAGTTCAATTTCATTTCAGGCTTCCAAATGAATCTCTTTCATGACCAAGACAAAGTGCTTACAATGTGCTGCTGCTGGAAGAACTGATCTGGCTACAGGCTGGAGCCCAGACCTTACATCAGAGCTAGAGCAGTGATCCACCTAAAGCCAAATCTAGAAGCTTTTCAATGCTTTTCTGATGCTACTATTCTCAGAAAAAAAAGAGCTACAGGTCAGAAATCAAGTGCCCAGTAGGAAAACAGTGCCACAGAACACATACAGGCCAAGTGGATGAGTACAGATCACATTTGCACAACCTCTAACAATACAGATGCTCTGTAGGATTTAAAGATCCCACAGACCTGTGCTTCAGCTGTCCCCTGAATCACCTGTCCATAAAGAACATTGCCTATTAACTCTTGCAGTTTTGTGACTGAAATGTTACATTCTTCAGGAGAGCAAACAGCTCTTGAATTATTTGTTTTATTCTACTGTAACTGGGGCATTTTGTAAAACATGTTTTTCTTGAACACTTAAGATTTTGTACCTGTAACATTCAACTTCTTTAAAGATTTAGGAATTCCTCCTAAAAAAACTTTCTAGTGCTTTAATCTTACAGAAGTTTTTTTTTATCAATGACAACACAGGACTGTTACATTACCTACAGTGCTCATCTGTTTAAAAAAACCCCAAAAACTCTTCTGCTATGCTGAGAATCTTTTGATTAAGGATTTTAAATGTATTTTAAAATCTATATTTCTGACACTTTTGACTTTGACTCTTTTGGTCAAGAAGATTATATTGAATATAGATAATCTTTTCTAGTCACCTGTTCAGAACATAAATACAGCCCTAGAATAGATTGGCCTTTTTCAGATAAAGAAACTCAAACCTCCTAAAATCATTTGGCACCCACCTCGTCTTTTTTTTCAGCAGCAGCCCCGAGGCTGTGCCAGGAACACTGCAGCCTCTAGCAGCAGCACCCACAGCCAGGCACACCTACAACAGAAAGAAAGCTCTGAAGTCAAGCACAAAATCAGCCTGCAGGTCAGGGCCTTCAACAAGGCACAGACAACACAACAAAGATACAGCAAAGAGAGCCGAAGCAAGGTTCAAGTAAGGACTGCTGGCTCATGGCTGAGCTTAGACAGGGGTGGCTGAGGGCCCAGGTGAGTCTGGCCAGGGTTTTGTTGGGTAAACCCTTACAACTGCCTAAGGAGCTTGGTTATACATGGAATTATTATTATTATACCCTGCTTGCATGGGGTAATAACCAAAGTACACATAGGCTTTTAGAATTTATGAGGGTTACTTCTTCGATTGAGGGAAGTAGTCCAGTTTTTCTTTAAAATATTGATTAAAAACTGTATTTGTTGACCTTTAACAATTTATCTGGCCTGTAATCCTGTTTTTCTTTCTACATCTTAATGCAATGAATCTTCCAGCTAAATAAGGTAATGTCTTTTATCAATAATTTTTTAAAAATTACCCCTCTAGAGCTGGGTATTTTACTTGAAAAGAAAGGGGGCTCTTGGTATAACTTGATACCAACTAAGTACTAATTCAGTCCCTTTAGGTGCTGAAAGCTTTTCACCTTCCATTTCTCTGAACAGAGAGCTGATGAGTGCAGTAACCAGAAAATTGCTTTGTATGAATTCCTCTGTAGGTGCTTGTGGTCTGTTAGACAGAAAAGACTTCCAGGATTACTTTAGGCCATACAAAAGAAAGGTTCTCAAAGGGGAAGCCATAGGTCAAGGCCAAATGCCTAGATCTCCTCTCTATGATATCTTTTTATTAATTTTACCCCAGTAAAAAGACTTCTTTCAGAGCCAGTTATTTCTTGACATTTAGGAGTTTTGTAGGGAATTCTTTGTTAGGAATGCAAAACTGACAATGGCTTCAGAATTACTCTCCTAGTTTATTTTTTACCAGAAAACTGTATATAAATTCTTTTTATGTATGTTTTAGGACAGGAAAAAAAAAAAGAGCATTTATTTTCCAGACCATTTCCATTTTTATGTTTGTTTGTGTTTTTGTTTTTACTCTTCACTACTGCTTTTTTGGTTTTTTTCGTCCCAGGACAGTTGGGGACATTCTGATATACTTAGTTGCATATTATTGTGCTACCTGTATTCATCAGGTATGTATTCTATGAAAAATGTATTTCTATGTATTTATACTGAAGGAGGGGCAGCACTACTTCCACAAACTGCAAGAAGATTACAGGGGCAGATCACACTGCATACGTAGTCTTATAAGTTCTTTTTCTTTTCAAGTGATTAAGTGCTTGATTGTGGGAAGACGTGCTGTGTGTTCCTTATGCAACGCTGTAAAGAGGAAACTGATCTGCTGATGGAGGCTGTTCGGAGCTTGCTTTATGTTTAAATCTCCTGGAACGTTTTGTTTAAGACAAAGCTGTTCCCTAGAGAGCACGGGCTGGTGTTGAACTATACATTAAACAAGAGCGTCGCGTGTGTGTTGCCGTAATCATCTACGCCACAGGACTGTTTTAAATGTAAACACAGATGTGCGCACCCTCCTCCTCTACAAGACCATGAGCATCTGTTGCTTGCAGCAGAAACGGCGCTGGTTGTAGATTACGGGTTGAACGGCTGTACACGACCCCTATAGGGTTTAAATTACAGTGGAAGGAACCTAAGTTCGGAGTTGAAATGTGGACGCCTCAATGATGCTTTGTTACGTTGCTGTTCTCTAAACGACGAGCTGCGAGCAGCACAGGAGGTTCCGCTCCTGGGACGCGCCCCCGCCCCCGCGGGGTCCCTGCGAGGCGGGGGAGCCGCAAAGCCCCGCTCGGCCACGTCGCTGCTGCGGACACCCAGCGGGCCGTGGGGACCGGCTGATCCTGAACGGCGTTACCCCGGGCCGGGCCGGGCCGGGCCAACTTCTCCGGGAAACCGCCCGGCGGCGTTGAGCCTTTGGCGGCAGCGTCGCCAGTGGCTGCGCTCGCCAGTGCCGGCAGCGGGCGGAGCGGAGGCGGGCGGGTTTGAAAGGGAGGCGCCGGCTGCCATGTAAGCGCTGGCCGGGAGCGCCGCGGCCGGCAGGGCTGAGCTGGCAGTGGCCCCGCTCCGGCCCGGCCCGCGGTGCCGCCCTCGCCCCGGGCATGGGAGCGGAG